>NW_027598921.1:0-34448 GCF_964194155.1 Cetorhinus maximus
TGTGTGTGTGTGAGAGGGGAGTGTGTGTGTGTGTGAGGGGAGTGTGTGTGTGTGAGAGGGGAGTGTGTGTCTGTGTGTGTGTGAGAGGCGAGTGTGTGTGTGTGAATGAGAGGGAGTGTGAGTGTTTGTGTGTATGTGTGAATGAGAGGTAGTGTGTGTGTGTGTATGTGAGAGAGGGGAGTGTGTGTGTGTGTGTGTGTGTGAGAGGGGAGTGTGTGAGTGTGTGAGAGGGGAGTGTGTGTGTGTGTGTGTGTGTGTGAGGGGAGTGTTTGTGTGTGTGTGTGAGAGGGGAGTGTGTGTGTGTGTCTTTGAGTGAGGGGAGTGTGTGTGTGTGTGAGAGGGGAGTGTGTGTGTGTGAGAGGGGAGTGAGTATGTATGTGTGAGAGGGGAGTGTGTGTATGTGTGTGTGAGAGGGGAGTGTGTGTGTATGTGTGAGTGTGGAGTGTGTGTGTGTGTGAGTGAGTAGGGAGTGTGTGTGTGTGTGACTGAGAGGGGAGTGTGTGTGTGTGTGAATGAGATGTGAGTGTGTGTGTGTGTGAGTGAGAGGGGAGTGTGTGTGTGTGTGTGTGTGTGCGAGAGGGGGGAGTGTGTGTGTGAATGAGAGGGGAGTGTGTGTGTGTGTGTGAGAGTGGAGTGTGTGTGTGTGTGAGAGCAGAGTGTGTGTGTGTGTGAGTGAGTGGGGAGTGTGTGTGTGTGTGTGTGTGTGAGAGGGGAGTGTGTGTGTGTGTGTGTGTGAGAGGGGAGTGTGTGTGTGTGTGAGAGGGGAGTGTGTGTGTGTGAGAGGGGAATGTGTGTGTGTGTGTGTATGAGGGGAGTGTGTGTGTGTGAATGAGAGGGGAGTATGTGTGTGTGAGTGAGAGGGGAGTGTGTGTGTGTGAGTGAGTGGGGAGTGTGTGTGTGTGTGTGTGAGTGAGAGGGGAGTGTGTGTGTGTGTGTGAGAGTGGAGTGTGTGTGTGTGTGAGTGAGAGGGGAGTGTGTGTGTGTGTGTGTGTGTATGAGGGGAATGTGTGTGTTTGTGTGAGAGAGAGGGGAGTGTGTGTGTGTGTGAGAGGGGAGTGTGTGTGTGTGAATGAGAGGGAGTGTGTGTGTGTGTGAATGAGAGGGAGTGTGTGTGTGTGTGTGTGTGTGTGTGAGGGGGGAGTGTGAGTGTGTGTGTGTGTGTGAGAGGGGAGTGTGTGAGTGTGTGAGAGGGGAGTGTGTGTGTGTGTGTGTGTGAGGGGTGTGTGTGTGTCTGTGTGTGAGAGGGGAGTGTGTGTGTGTGTGTGAGTGAGGGAGTGTGTGTGTGTGTGAGAGGGGAGTGTGTGTGTGTGTGTGTGAGAGGGGAGTGTGTGAGTGTGTGAGAGGGGAGTGTGTGTGTGTGTGTGTGAGTGAGAGGGGAGTGTGTGTGTGTGTGTGTGAGAGGGGAGTGTGTGAGTGTGTGAGAGGGGAGTGTGTGTGTGTGTGTGTGTGAGGGGAGTGTGTGTGTCTGTGTGTGAGGGGAGTGTGTGTGTCTGTGTGTGAGAGGGTAGTGTGTGTGTGTGTGTGTGAGTGAGGGGAGTGTGTGTGTGTGTGAGAGGGGAGTGTGTGTGTGTGTGTGTGTGAGAGTGGAGTGTGTGTGTGTGTATGTGTGAGAGTGGAGTGTGTGTGTGTGTGAGAGGGGAGTGTGTGTGTGTGTGTGAGAGGGGAGTGTGTGTGTGTGTGTGTGTGAGAGAGAGGGGAGTGTGTGTGTGTGTGTGTGTGAGAGGGGAGTGTGTGTGTGTGTGTGTGAGGGGAGTGTGTGTGTGTGAAAGAGAGGGGAGTGTGTGTGTGTGAGAGGGGAGTGTGTGTGTGTGAATGAGAGGGAGTGTGTGTGTGTGTGTGTGTGTATGTGTGAATGAGAGGGAGTGTGTGTGTGCATATGTGAGAGAGGGGAGTGTGTGTGTGTGTGTGAGAGGGGAGTGTGTGAGTGTGTGAGAGGGGAGTGTGTGTGTGTGTGTGTGTGTGTGTGTGAGGGGAGTTTTTGTGTGTGTGTGTGAGAGGGGAGTGTGTGTGTGTGTGTGTGAGTGAGGGGAGTGGGTGTGTGTGAGAGGGGAGTGTGTGTGTGTGCGAGGGGAGTGAGTGTGTATGTGTGAGAGGGCAGTGTGTGTATGTGTGTGTGAGAGGGGAGTGTGTGTGTGTGTGTGTGTGTGAGAGGGGAGTGTGTATGTATGTGTGAGTGTGGAGTGTGTGTGTGTGTGAGTGAGTAGGGAGTGTGTGTGTGTGTGTGACTGAGAGGGGAGTGTGTGTGAATCAGAGGGGAGTGTGTGTGTGTGTGAGTGAGAGGGGAGTGTGTGTGTGTGTGTGTGTGTGTGCGAGAGGGGGGATTGTGTGTGTGAATGAGAGGGGCGTGTGATTGTGTGTGTGAGAGTGGAGTGTGTGTGTGTGTGAGAGCGGAGTGTGTGTGTGTGTGAGTGTGTGGGGAGTGTGTGTGTGTGTGTGTGTGAGAGGGGAGTGTGTGTGTGTGTGTGTGTGTGTGAGAGGGTAGAGTGTGTGTCTGAATGAGAGGGGAGTGTGTGTGTGTGTGTGAGAGAGTGGAGTGTGTGTGTGTGTGAGAGGGGAGTGTGTGTGTGTGAGAGGGGAATGTGTGTGTGTGTGTGTATGAGGGGAGTGTGTGTGTGTGTGAATGAGAGGGGAGTGTGTGTGTGTGTGTGAGAGGGGAGTGTGTGTGTGTGTGTATGAGGGGAATGTGTGCGCTTGTGTGAGAGAGAGGGGAGTGTGTGTGTGTGAGAGGCGAGTGTGTGTGTGTGAGAGGGGAGTGTGTGTGTGTGAGAGGGTAGAGTGTGTGTGTGAATGAGAGGGGAGTGTGTTTGTGTGAGAGGGGAATGTGTGTGTGTGTGTGTGAGAGAGTGGAGTGTGTGTGTGTGTGAGAGGGGAGTGTGTGTGTGTGTGAGAGGGGAGTGTGTGTGTGTGTGTGTATGAGTGGAATGTGTGTGCTTGTGTGAGAGAGAGGGGAGTGTGTGTGTGTGTGTGTGTGAGAGGGGAGTGTATGTGTGTGAGAGGGTAGAGTGTGTGTGTGTGAGAGGGGAGTGTGTGTGTGTGTGTGAGAGAGTGGAGTGTGTGTGTGTGTGTGAGAGGGGAGTGTGTGTGTGTGAGAGGGGAATGTGTGTATGTGTGTGTCTGAGGGGAGAGTGTGTGTGTGAATGAGAGGGGAGTGTGTGTGTGTGTGTGTGTATGAGTGGAATGTGTGTGCTTGTGTGAGAGAGAGGGGAGTGTGTGTGTGTGTGTGAGAGAGGCGAGTGTGTGTGTGTGAGAGGCGAGTGTGTGTGTGTGAGAGGGGAGTGTGTGTGTGTGTGTGAGAGGCGAGTGTGTGTGTGTGAGAGGCGAGTGTGTGTGTGTGAGAGGCGAGTGTGTGTGTGTGAGAGGCGAGTGTGTGTGTGTGAGAGGGGAGTGTGTGTGTGTGTGTGAGAGGGGAGTGTGTGTGTGTGTGAGAGGCGAGTGTGTGTGTGTGAGAGGCGAGTGTGTGTGTGTGAGAGGGGAGTGTGTGTGTGTGAGAGGGTAGAGTGTGTGTGTGAAGGTATATATATATACCTTCCTAACTTATCATTGAAAACGGAAGCATACCTTTACAACAATTCCTTGTTGGAATATATGTTGGATAAGATTGTGAAGCCCCCTCAGAATCTTCTATGTTTCAATAAGATCACCTCTCATTCTTCTAAATTCCAATGAGTATAGGTCCAAGCTAATTATTTGAAGATGTGTTCACTAACCGTGACTGCCTTGAGGTTATGAAACTTCTTGTGACACTGTATCCAGATCCTTGGGACTGGCTACACTCCTGGCATTGACCTGCGTAGCTATCCGCTCCCTTTGTCCTCTGAGGGTTTGTCTGGAGGGCCTCCTGGCTCCCTGTGGACAAAGGACCTCTCTTCTCTTGTTGACACCCTGCACTAAGGACTCCACTGCTGTGTCCAAATGCTTGGAGCCCCCCCCTCCACCATGTTTATGCTGTGACTGTGTCTTTCCAGGGTCAAAGTCACTTCCACAATGAATGCCAGCACCTGCTCTACCAAAACGCACCTCCCCTTTAAGAGGGGCAGGCTGGCTTTAAATAGTGCAGGCTAGCTCGAACTCGTGATAGCCTCCCTCCCACAACTTTGTGTCCCTGCTCAGGCAATAGTATGTATTGCACGGGCTGTATGCGGCAATCATGTTAATGAGCCAGCTGTACAAAGTTTGCCTGCATTGGACTGAACAGATGTAGGTTATTCACTCACTGCAATCCCCATGCCCCTTCCCTCTATGCCTCTATTACATCCAGGATTCCATATGCTTTATTAACTGCTTTGATAACCTGTTTGCCATCTTCAAAGATTAATGCACCAACACCCTCTGGTCTCTCTGTTCTTGCACCCCCTTGAAAATTGTACCATTAAGCTTTATGAAGTGATTTTATAATGTAATCATACTTAAAGGAGTTGAGCAAATTTAATCTAAAGTGCCAGAGTTATAGTCATGGTTAAAAGAAATTAAGTGATGTGATCTTTTTTAGATTTGCTTTTAGCTTGGCTCCACTCCAGTGAACAAGAATACAGAAAAGGTAATTCAGTACTTAAAGGATTAAGCAAGTGCATAATGTATCTCCTGTAAAGTAGATATTCATTACCTCAGCTCAGGGTTTTCTGTTTTACTGTCTGTAAAAATTGTGATAATTAAAAGTTGTTTATATAAAGCTGCTTTTGGATGACCTTTCTTCCTCCTAACTAATAATCCTATTTGAGGCAAATGGCATTTCCTGTTTTATTACCAGCGGAGTAAGCAAGAATACTGAATGCGTTGAGTTCTTTCCATGTAATTC
Source organism: Cetorhinus maximus (assembly GCF_964194155.1). Lineage (NCBI taxonomy): Eukaryota > Metazoa > Chordata > Chondrichthyes > Lamniformes > Cetorhinidae > Cetorhinus > Cetorhinus maximus. The sequence goes on from NW_027598921.1 coordinate 4,796, forward strand.
TTAAATAACATAAAAGAGTTTTAACCAGTTATAGGCACAATCATTGTGAGGAGAAGGTCATCAGACAACATTTGTAACAATGATGTTGTGGGTTTGCTAAAACACAAATACATTTGACTGACATTCCTCTTTCTGCTATTTTAACAAATGTGTTAATCCATTTTAATTTCAGTGATATCACACTTCTAAAAATTAATTTAAAGGGCTCACTGGTGGGACCAGCATTTATTGCCTATCTCTATTTGTCCTTGAGAAGATGATGGTGAGCCATGTAGGTACTAGAAAGGGAATTCCATGTTTTAGACACATTGGCTTTGGGGGAATGGCGATATAATTCCAAGTTAGGATGGTCTGTGGCTTGGAGGAGAACTGTTCCAATGTGCCTCTGCTCTTGTTCTTCTATGCGATAGAGGTCACTTTGGAAGGTTTGGAAGGCACTGTTGAAGAAGTCTTGGTAAGTTGCTACAGTGCATCTTATATATGGTACACACTGCTGCCATTGCATCATTTGTGGATGTAATACCGATCAAATGAGTTGTTTTGTCCTGGACAGTGTCAAGCTTCTTGAGTGTTGTTGGAGCTGCACTCATCCAGGCAAGTAGGGAGTATTTGTCACACTCCTGACTTGTGCTTTGTAGATGGTGGACAGGCTTTGGGGAGTCAGAGATGAGTTACTTAACACAGGATACCCAGCCTCTGAGCTGCTCTTGTAGCAACCTGTATTTATGCAGCTGATCCAGTTCAGTTTCTGGTCAATGGTGACCTCAGGGTGTTGATAGTGGGGGATTCAGCGATGGTAATGCCTTTGAATGTCAAGGGCAGATAGTTAGATTTGGAATTGTTGGAAATTGTCATTACCTGGCACAATGCGTAGCACAAATGTTGCTTTCCACTCACCAACTTAAGCCTGAATATTGTCCTGGTCTTGGTGCATGCATGTAGGGACTCTGCTTCATCATCTGAAGAGTTGCAAATCAAACTGAACACTCTTCAATCATTAACAAATTTCTCCGCTTATGATGTAATGATGGAGGGATGGTGATTGATTAAGCAGTTGATGGTGGTTGATCCTAAGCTGATCGCCCACTGCACCTCAAGGATGCCCAGCTTTGAGCAACTAGATCTGTTCCAAATCGATCACATTTAGCCTGGTGGTTGTTACATTCTTCTGTTCAAAGTAAACAAACCGATCATACAGAAGAATTGGTGAAACAATAATGCTAGTTCTTTATTTGAAGATAAGACTATATACAGATAGGCCAGGATATTGAGGTCAGCGCGCAGGGGCGGGGCCCGCTCGCTGACGTGTAAAATGACGCGGGATGACATTGGGTGGAACTCCTGGCGTCACCCCGCATCGTTCCAATTTTCAGGTCAGCGGGGGTCCAGCCGAATCAGCTGTGCGCCCGCCGACCTGTCAACGGCCTATTGAGGCCATTGAAAAATTTAATTGAACTAGTTAATGGACCTGCCCATCCAACCTTAAGGTTGTTGGGTAGGCCGGGAGCCCTGGCGGGCTTCAGATAAAGCATCAAACCTCATCCACGGGCGGGGTGAGGTTTCATGTCAGTTTTTAAAAATTTAATAAAAGTTTAATTTAAAGTGATGGACATGTCCCAACTCATATGACAGTGTCACATGAGGGGACATGTCAGGGAAATTTTATTTCTCTACATTTACCATTTTTAAATTTGGCGCCGATCTCCCTGAGGCAGCGCTTAGCTGGCTTAAGGAATCCCCCTTCCCACCCCCCTCCCCCCTCCCCCCTCCACCCCCCTCCCCCGCCCGCCCAGGGAGCGCATAGCACTCCCTGTCGGATGTCACGCTGGGCCGACCTTAATTGGCTCACCCACGTAAAATGGCAGAATGCCCCCGATCGGGGGTGCCGATTGGAGGTGTGCCCGCACGCACCCGCTCCTGAACTTCCCCCTCCGACAAGGGGAAAATTCTTCCCATAGAGCTAACTAGGATATTAAGTATTGTTCATCTAATCTCAAACCTGCTACTTACAGACTGCCTACAAGCCATGGGACTAATACATCACATCCTGTTGATGTGGTATTGATTGACAATATTTTAAGATATGCCTCCTTAAAGCAAATGCCATAATTTCATAATATTCCCTCTTTGTCTAACTAAGAAATAGTTTAAAGAATCAAACTATTTACATGACAACAAAAGAAAATAACATTATGTCTGAATAGACTTTAAGACAGAACAACAAATTTGCAAGTCTCTGAAACATGTCGGCGTTTTGCTTATCTGTCTAGCTTTAGACACGGTGTACTTTGCCGGATGCTGCTATACATTTTCAGAATGTTGGTTAGGGGTGCTTTGTGTTGTGCCTTAAAGTGTGTTCTGGTCGCAATAGGATTGCTCAGTGTTTCTGGTTGTGATATTGTTTTGAATTGGCATCTGTTTGATCACACTGTCATGTTATTTGGTGTTTGCACTTGATAGGATCTTTGTTCTGGACATATGCTAATAATTTCAGCTGGATTCCAGGTGCTGTCAGTTTGTCAGTTTGGTGTGTACTCGAACTTCCTGTCTGATGTTCAAGTTGGGTAAATTTGTTACCCGCTTACCAGTCATGGGCATCTTTCACCTTCTCCTGTTTTTTGAGTAATTCATCATGTACTTGTGGGAATATCGACGAGTAATAACTGGGGTGGTTTGTTTGCACTTGTCTGTCAAATAGTAACTCCGCGTTGGTTTCACAGTGTGAAGTTTGCAAGTTTGGAACAGATATCCTTATTCAGTTCAAAGTGTGCTGTGTAGCCTGTTGGCTGATAATTTGCACTGCAGAGTTAGGTGATCCTCTCCCGCTCTAAGCACAGGGTTTCTGAAGGTGCTTCTTGTAGTCTCTGGTCCTCATCATTGTCTTGATGATGACCAAGGACAGGTCCTTGTATGCTGATAGGCCTGTGATCACTGGACCTATTGTATCCATAATATAAAATATCTGGGATGACCAGGGTGCACTTTTGAAGCAACACCCGGGTGTTATGTATCCCAGGGATGGAATGTCTGAGCCACTGTACGTGGTGAGTTTGGCAGCAGTTGTCCGAATCACCACTTGCTACTTCCGTTAGTACATACATTTCAGTGTACCGAGTGGAAGGATGTTTGCACCTGTCCGGTATCCAGTTTGGCAAACAGGTTATGCTGACCCTGCATCTGTGGACGTACAATCTTGATGGTGACAAAGGATTTGGTGGCAAAGGATTCTGTGGCAACCAATGTGCCATTACATCCTTTGATGTTCACTGTGCTGAATGTCTGCTCCCTTTATATGCCAATGGTCTGGTCATCTTCATCATCTGACCGTATAGCTTGGCTGGACATTTTGTGGACTTTGTCTTGATGCTATTTTGTACATTTGGTTGTTTGGAAGCCTGTACTTGTCTGGCCTCTGGCTCCAGCTGCTTGTGCTGTTGAACCACTTGTTTCAGCCTTTGCTCTCTGCATTGGTCTTCCAGTGGTGCCACATGCCTTGCACATTAAAAGCTGAGCATTTTCTAGGTGCATTTATGAGGCTGCACTGCCCGCATTGCTTACTACGCTTGCCTGTATTGCCTGTCATGCCAATAGTGGATGAATTACACATAGCCTGTAGACTCTGTACCTATTAATACGGCTTTGTGCTTGTGTTTGCTTTGTGTGGTGCTTCCACCTTGGATTGGTTCAAGATGTCTTTTTGGATTGCTTCCATTGGGGTAGATGCTACCATGAACGTGATTATTCTGTCAGCTAGCTTGGCTGCCATGAACTCATAATCACACTCCTTGTCTCTGCATCTGGTTATGAACTCGTCAATGGTCTCTGTCGGGTATTGCCTGAAAGACATGAATTCCAGATGGAGTATTCGGAAATTGAGCTTCACTCATCAGTGACCTTTGAGTTTTGACAATATGTTATCTGGATTTTTGAGATGATCGTTGAACAGACCTGACGTGTTTACTGTGTGGAAGCTTTCGCTGCCTTGTCACAATGAGATGTGACTTGTGCATGTGTGATATTAATCTTTAATTTCATTGGCTAATCAAACATACACTGAACTGCTTAAAAGGGGCTTTTACAAAACAAGTAAAGACACTGACTTAAGATGGCTACCACAAGTCACCTGACATCTGATATTACAAGTTGACCAGTTTTCTGGAAGGTTCCAATGTGGAATAAAATTAAGACATGCCCTAAAATACTCCTATGGAATTTCACACCTGTTGATGTAAAGAAATACTTCAAAAAATTTACTGAAACTGCACTGGACCTCACATTTTCATTTCTATCAGGATGCCTCTCGAGCGGAGACAGAAAATCTACCAGAACAATAGTTATATGGGAAAGGTGTTCTTCTTATCTCATCAAAATGGATAATGGATCATTCAGAATTTAATGGCCGGGGCTTTACGGGAACTAATCACCTTGGCCATGAAATAATAGCCGTATAATAATAATACTCTGTCACATGAGGAGGGACACGTTATAAATGAAATTTAAAAATTTTGATTTAATGTCACATGGAGGGGACATGTTTTTAACATTGTGAAGTTTTTTTGTTTCTGATTTTTAAAATCTTCAGCTCCCTGAGGCAGCTTTCACTGCACGCACTCGCGCGCATGTGAGAACCTCTGCATTCGCCCGCCTCCCTCCCCAACCCCGGCAGCACCTAGCGACGACTCCTGGGCCTGCCTGACATATCCGCCTGACAAGCTAAAAATCCCTGGCCAATAAAAACGAACCCCCTTTTTGTTATAAACTCAAGGAAGCCTGTCAGACTGGTTTATTTGCATTCAGCACATGAATGGTTAAGCACAGACATCGAGTAAATACCTTCATCCTTGCAAACCCATATTGAAAACCCTGTTACGGTCAGACTTGGAATGGTGTAATGGGGAGTCATTTTTGCCCCTTCTCATTTGGTCGTAACAACCATTCACAGTTTTACTTCTTATGGCTTGTTTGTCTGGTTCAGGAATATTGAGGTCCGGAAATCACAGCTCAACATGTTGGAACAAAGTAAGTTCAGATAGGAGACTGTTGCCTTCAAATTAAGTGTTTGAAATTTTGTGGTCGTTTTTAATGCTTTTGCAGGATTTTTAATGCTATCTGGAGCTTTTGACAGCTATGCAAGTTTCCTTTTGGCTCTTTTGGAGTTAATTTAGCTGAGTTGCAGCACCTTTAGTAACCATTGCCTTAGCTGTCATAGGTTATTGCTTGACTGTTGAGCTATTTCTGCCTTTTCCTGGTTTTTAGCTCTAAGCTCTGCCCACGAAGCAATGATTTATTTGGGGAAATGGCTGCAGGACTTCCAAAGTGAAAAAAAAGCTTTGTATGCAGGCTTCTTCTGGTTGCTAGGAGCTGTTACTGGTTATATTTCTTCTTCCCATACCAGTCTGTGGTACTTAGCTTCAGCAGTAGTCCACCTACCTGTGGAGCTCTACTTAAAGTGAGGCCATCTGTAGTCTCCTGTTTGTTTAAGCAGGGGCAGAAACTATTGCACCAGTTAGACTTTTAGTAATTAAGTTCTCCCAAATTTGAATAATCTTACTGGGACCCGATGCCTGCTGCTTAGAGTGATCCATAATGAAGGTACGGTGTGTGGAATCGCTACAAAGCTGCAGAACCCATACACATGGTGAGTCTTGATAGTTGGTTCACTTTCATACCAGCTCTTCTGCTGGATGTGAAGGGCTTGAGGCTTGTATATTTTGCAGTCAAATCTTCAAAAACCATGCTGCGACCCTGCCACCATGTTACATTCTTCTTCTGTTTGATGTAATCATAACAATCATACACAAGGATTGGTGAAACAATAATGTGGGTTCTTTATTTGAAGATAAGTATAGTACATCTAATCACTACTCTGCTACTTGCAGACTGCCTACAATTCATGGGACTAATACATCATATCCTGTCAATCAATGAGTCGATTGACTGACAATATTTTAAGATAAACCCCCTTGAAGGTATTTGTCATCATATCGCAACAGTGGTATTGCTACACAACACAATAGAGGGTGTCCTCAGTATGAAAATGGGACTTTGCCTCTACAGGGATTGTGCGGTGATCATTCCTACCATTTATAGATATATCTGTAATAGGTAAATCGACAAGGATGAGGACAGTGGGCTTCTCCCTGGTGTTTTTTATCTTACCACCACCGCATGCCCAGTGTGACAGGTGTGTCCTTCAGGGCACGGTCCATTCGATCAGTAGTGGTGCTGCTCTTGGTGATAGATATTGAAGTCCTCCACCCATTGTACATTTGGTGTCCTTGCTACCCTCAGAGTTTCTTCCCAGTTTAAAAACCATTTTAGTTTGCTCATTTGCTCTATTTACCTCTGGATCATTCTACTGTATCTGCATGTTTACTGATGGCTAAATGGTTTACTGACAAACTTGGCATGAAACCCTTGCCGTAGCTCTGACTCTTGAATCAGTCTCTTTCAACAAACAAAGTTCAATCCTTTCTCCTGGGGTTTCCAAATCATTACCAGGCTACACAATCTTTCAATAAAGCCTTTGTCTCATCAGCTTTTTAGAGGCCGAACTCTTGGCTCCCTAATGCAATGTTATAATTTTTTGAATGCTGTTCAGAAGCTGTTATGAGAGTGACTATACATTGGTTTCACGAGTTTGAGATAATGGCTCAAATCCTCCCTTCCCTGGGAAGCCGTACCTGGGAGGTACCCAGAAGATGCAGTGGTGCCCTGCCCCCCAAAAGCATGCAAGGACTGCAAGGGGATTGCCCGGGAAATATAAACTCCCCGCACTGGGAACCATCCGATACTCCGATTTAAATCAGAGACTTTGGATAGTTCCGACTCTCTCAGCAGAATAGTTACCCAGGAAAAGTTAGAAGAATTAAAAACGCTTCTAACTTCTGGGTAACTGTGGTACTGACCCCCCTGACCACCTGACTCCCCCTCAATCTCCCGACTCCCCCCAGCCCCCTGAACACTTCCTCAAACTATCCGATCCCCCCACCTCCCGACTATCCCCTGAACCTCCTGACCACCCAACTCCCCCCACCCACGACTATCCCCCACCTGATTCCCCCACCCCCCCGACCACCTAACCCCCCCCACTATGCCCCTACCTCTCTGACTACCCCCCCCCCCACCCCAACCTCCCCTCATCCGACTCCCTCCCGACCGGCCTATCCCCTTGACTACCCCCACCCGATTCCGCTCGACCACCTAACACCCCTCGACTACCCATCTGACTACCCTCCAATCCCTGACTAGCCCTCCAGCTGACCTCCCTGAACACCCACCCATGAACCCCACCCTGACCTGACCCATCCTATCCACTTCTCCTGTCAAAATGGCGCTGATACCTTTCAAGGTACCGACTAGGGCTACAAGAGGGGAATGTGGCTTTGTTTCCCCTGACGCTGATGTCGGGGAGTTTGGGGCTGCTAGACTGCACATTTCTCAGCAGGCCCGGTTCGGAGGTCTGGGCGGGAAACGTGCAGCTCCATTCTAGTGTAAGTAAAAAGGAGCGGAGTGACAAACTGACGGTGATCGCCCCTCCACTGAAGTTCTGGGCCCTTTAGAATTGAGTGTGAATATTTTCTGGCTATAAAATATTCCCAAAGGTCACAGTTTTACAACTATGGAAGAGCTATAGATGTTCATTTTATTACACTGGTGTCGGTAACGCAATTCTGTTTGATACGCCCAGCAAAAGTGACTCAGCACGACTTTCAGAACAGCAATCGTGACAAATCAAACTTTAATTCAGGTGGGTGCTGCTGTACCTCAGTTTGTGACTGCACCAAAACACTCAATGCATATTCCACTTCTTTAAACAGGGTCTGAAATTGCCCTCGTCAACTCCTGTTTTACCATCAGAATCCCGTTTGGTCGTGCACCTCTAGTAGTAAAGAGGCTCCATGTGAGGGGCTTACTGTGAGACCTCCAACAAGGCTGCATTTCAGTTCACTAATTCAACACAATTGTGCTCATTTTCATTTTGCCTTCAAGAAAACATAAGACTTATCAACATCCCTCTACCCTGCACAATGGCTACCATCAAAAACAAGGGAGAAAAGATCATCATCTGTTTACCATCATTCTATACGCTGTGATGGATAAACAGCTATCCTATACCTTGAATGGGTATATTTTTGTCATGTTTATCAGTTTAAATAGAGTCATACGTTTTAAAACTAACTGGTTAGTTGTAACTGAGATTTATATAAATGGGCAGAAAAATATTTCCCTAATTTCTGCGGCATGTTCCCTGACACCAAAACCAATGTATGAAACCCTCAAAGGATATGTATTTTATGCAGTCTCAATTTCTCTGCTCCCCTCTCACACTCTAACCTATCTCCCTCTGAACCTACAGCACTCTGTTATCTTGGGCCCAACCTTAACATTGTCATCAAAACTGTGGACAAGGCTGGTGCTGTTGTTGTCTGGCAAACTAGACTTCTAATTAGCAGAGGCTGAATGCCAATTCTATGACACTTTCCCTTATCTCTTCCTGGTCCATGACTCCACCACCAAACATCAAGCTATTATCCACAGGACTGTTACTGACCTCATCTCCTCTGGAGATCCTCCCTCTACAGCCTCCAACCTCTGGGCCTCCAACCAGAAACAGAACACTTCTATCTCCTTCCCAAAACCCTCAAACAGGACTGTCCTAATAGACCAATCATTTCAGCCTGTTCCCTGTCCCACTGAACTGATTTCTCCCTATCTCAACTCTTTTTTTCTCCCCTTATTCAGTCTCTTCCCACCCACATCCATGATTCTTCCAAGGCCTTCTGTCTCTTTAACAGTTTCCAATTTCTTGGCCCTAACTGTCTCCTTTTCACCCATGGGTGCCCAATCCCCCTACACCTCCATTCCCCCACCAGGATGGTCTCAGGGCTCACTGCTTCTTCCTTTAAAGGAGGTCCAACCAATCTGCATCCACCACCCTCCTCTGCCTGGCTGAACTTGTTCTCACTATGAACAACTTCTCCTTCAATTCCACTCACTTCCTCCAAAGATAAGGTGTTGCTATGGTAACCTGCAAGGGTCCTCGCCATGCCTGCTTTTGTGGGATATGTGGAACATTCTTTGTTCCGGTCCTACTCAGGCCCCCTTCCTCACCTCTTTTTCTGGTATGTTGATGACTCTGTTGGTGCTGTTTCCTGCTCTCGCCCTGAACTGGAAAATTTCATTGTCTTTGCTTCCAAATTCTATCCTTCTCTTCTTTTCACTTTGTCGATCTCCGCCTCTTCCCTTCTCTCCCTCGATTTCTCTGTCTTCATTCCTGGGGATAGGCTGACTTATATCCACTATAAGCCCACTGACTCTCACAACTAACTTAACTACACTTTCTCCCATTCCATTTGCTGTAAGGACCCTATTCGTTCTTCCAGCTTCTCCGCCTCTGTTGCAACTGTTCCGCTGACGCAACCTCCCATAATAACGCTTCAGATTTCCTCAGCCAAGGATTCCCTCTCACTGTGGTTGATGCAGCCCATGGCCATGTCCATTCTACTTCATGCACTCATGCTTTCACCCCTTGCCCTTCCTCCCAGTGCCAGGATAGAGTTCCCTTGTCCTCACCTTTCAGCTCACCAGCCTCTATATTTAATTGATCATCCTGTGCCATTCCAGCCACCTCCAGCATGATACAGCCAGCAAACATGCCCTCCTCTCCCTTCCCTTCTCAGCATTCCGGAGGGACCATTCCCTCTGCAACACCCTGCTCCACTCCTCAGTCACCCACAAAACCCATTCCCTTTTCTTCAGCGCCTTTGCATGCAGGCACAGGAGATTTAAAATCGGCTCTCTTACCACCTCCTTTCCTACCGTCTGAGGCCCCAAACACTCCTTCCAGGTGAAGCACTGATTTACTTGCACTTCTTTCAATTTAATATGTTGTATTGGGTGCTCATGATGCGGCTTGCTCTGTATTGGCGAGACCAAAGGCAGACTGGGTGATAGCTTTGTGGAACATCTCCATTCAGTCCGCAAGTGTGATCCTGAGCTTCCAGTGGCCCTGCCATTTTAATTCTCCACCTTGCCTTTTCCCCAATGAGGCTTAACGCAAGCTCGAGGAACAGCTCCTCATCTCTCCACTTGGTTCTCCGCAGCCTTATGGGCTCAACACTGAGTTCAACAATTTTAGATTGTAACCTCTGCCCCCATTTGTTTCATTTCTCTTTGCTGGTTTCTCTCTTTTACTTTGGTTTTGGACAGCAGCTATTCAGGGTTCTGCCATTCACACATCCTCTAGCCAAATCATTTATTTATTTACTTGCCCCATTACCACTCCCTTTGGCCTTGTACCATGAAACCTTTTGACTTTTAATCTCTCCTGCCCTCCACCCTATCAAAGATCTTCCCATTTTGTTCTTCCCGACCTCTCCCCTTTCACTTGCCTATTACATTTCTAACTTTTCCCAGTTCTGATGAAAGGTCACAGGTGTGGAACATTGGGCTGGATTTTCGCCATTGAGTGGGTCACTCAAGTTGGGAACTTGTCTGGCTTGGCACACCTGCCCTGGGAAAAATACACCGAATGGCGCGGTTTTTGCTCTGGGACGTGTGGAGGGGGCATTGGGGGAGGCGCAGGATGGAGTTGGACCCGATGTTCCCGGATCCAAATCAGGTGCGGCCACAGGGGCTGCCAGTGTGAGGTGGGCTGTTTAAAAGGCCCATCTCAGTTCCCTGCAGCGTTGTCCCAGTTGTTTTGTTAAATATCACTCCTCACACCCCATCGCACCCACTCCCCATGCCAAATCTGTGCCAATGCATTCCGACTCATGCCCTCACCCTAATGGCCCCTTTTACCAACCATACTCCCCACCCAACCCCAATGACCTCTCATACCCTTCATACCAAATTATAATACTTCCATGTCCATTCACATAGTGTACACTCTGTACAGAACCGGTGAATTCTGTAATAACAATAGCACGTATGAAAATGCTTAAAAAGCACTCTTCATATCTTTCTTAAAGAAATATTGCTGCAACAACCACATAAAAGTGTTAATCAACCATATCTTTAAAGTATCAATAACAGAAACTATAAGCACTTGACATCTCTCTATCTTGTGTAAATAAACATTGAGCCATTGACAAAATAGAGAAAAAAAGCTTGAGCTGTCAATCAAGCAAATGTTTTCCCTCCTGTAAAGTAATGGAAGTCTGGGCTCTCAGCCAAGAATGCATAATGAGGCTAGGCTAATGAGGTATCATTGGGGGTGAATGGGGGTGGGGTCATGAGTTGGTATGGGGGCATGGATAAGACTTTTGAAGTTATCTTTTGTAAAGTTCCACATCCAGCCTATGGTCCATGTTTCCTCTGGCTGTGAACCACAAGTCCTTGAGAAGCTGGCCTGACTCCACAAATTTGCAGGGTGTTAGGAGATGCCTACCTCCCGCCCCCTGTCCCCCACCCCCATGGTCAGGAATTCCAGCCCGCACCCTTCTCCTCCGCCAGTGAAAAGTGGGGGCGGGAATCCCGGAATCGGGTTCCATCCACCATTTATAAAGGCCTGTGGAGTCTCCCCGATTCTGTGAAAATCCAGCCCCTTAAAACTTTCTCTCTCTCCACAGCTATTGCCTGACCCACTGAGTATTTCCAGCATTTTCTCTGTTTCCATGTATTTTCCTAGTTGATTGTTCTCTTTTTATATTGTTGCTCTATTCAGCAGCTAATCAGTAAGTTGTATCAGAAGAATACTGGATTCTGAGCTATTCCCTTAAATTTTATGTGCTGCTAATGCGTGTATATTTGTCGGCTCCAATAGGACATTTAGAATGGTTTCTTTGGAAATCAGTTGTCAACAGTAACCAAAACCCCAAAGAGTCAAGTGGCTACTCTTAATATTTTTGTTGCTGTGTTAGAAATTGTTAATGTATTATAAGAAAATTCAGTTTATGTACTGTGTGGGTACTGAACTGCTGATCTGTAGTTGTATTATTATCAATATAATTATATGATTTGTAAATACATTCCGCTAGTATTTTTAGCCTGATAGTAATGATATGACAGTATGATCTGGACTGTCTATGACAATGAACAGGCAACTTCACATGGGCCAGGATTTTGTCCTCGTCAGGCAGACTTGGCGGGGTCGAGCAGGAGCAGTTGGGAAGCCGACCGCCCACCCACAATCGGGGCCCGACCGCGATTTCATGCTTGCGGGACAGTTCAGGCCCGCCCAGCGTGAAATGCGTGCAGCAGCGCTCAACGCTGCCCGTGTAGGGGGAGGGGGGGAGAGGGGGGAGGAGGGCGAATGGGGAACTTCATGCATGCGTGCAAGTGTGCGCAGGAAAAGCTCCCTGAAGCACAGAGCTGCCCTAGAGAGATATAAAAGATATGAAGATATAAAAGATGATATAAAAAATGAAAATAAAGAATTTTAAGGTTTTAAAAAAACACGTCCCCTCATGTGACACTCACACGAGCGGGGGACATGTTAGAAATTAGTATGAAAATTTATAATTTCTTTTTACTGACGGACCCGCCCATGGATGAAGGTTTCACAAAAAGGGCAAATGCTGCTCAGCCTTTTCGGCTGCTGCCAACCGGAAGGTTGGACGGGCAGCGAAAAGTTTACTTAAATTACGTTGCTAATGGCCTTAATAGGCCTGTTAATTGTTGTAGGGCGCGCTGCCGAATCCCGCGTGCACCCGCCGACTGAAACATCACGCGTGTCCGCGCTGACATCGGGACAATCACCCAACGTCACCACGCGTGACTTTACGCTCGTTCGGGTAGGGTGCGTGCCCGTCCGACAAGCTAAAAGTTCTGGCCGTAACCTCGGGTGTGCGTTTCTGTGGTAAACATGGAAACTTAATCCTGTGACATGCTGTTCTATTCACATTATGCGCATGGGTGATGTGACAATTCATCGGAAACAGGAGTTTGCTTATGGAAACAGCTATTTTACTGAGGGCACAAATTAAAGTGCTGAGAGCCTGAATTATAATTCATGCATCAGTGCACATATTATCAGGCCTCCCAAGCAGTGCTTTAAACAGGCTAGAACAAAATTCAATTCAACATTTGCTCCTGTCCCTAGGAGAAATTCTTTGTGGCTTCTATAAATAATATAAAGTGAAGGCAGCTCAGTAGCTAAATTGTTGGCCTCTTAACTATAAGTAGAGCCAAATCTGTCTTGACTGAGATGTGTCATTCTTCAGTATTGCACATTTAATGACTTTGGATGGACCACTTGCAGAGGAGCACAAAGCTGCTGCAAATAGTCCCTTCCTGTGTTGTTTGAAAATATCTCCTGCTGGATCAACCATGGAGAGAAATTGATTCTGGCCATTTAGGACCATATTTAGTTTGATTGCCAAGACATAAAGAGAACATTCAAGCCGCAGAGATAATGCAGCTAAGATGTAAGAGGATAAACAGAAGCCTCATAGAATTCAGCTTTAAGCAAAATCTATGGAAATTGGAGCTTGTTAGTCTGGAAATGCAGCAACTAAGAGAGGACCTTATGGAAGTACCCTCGGCATAAATAAAGTGAATTTGGAATATCACTTCAGGGTGTGCCATGATCCTAGAGTGAGATGTAGCTTCGAGGCAGATGTAGAAAAATTTAGGATGGATGAAGGAAGGGCTTTCAGGGAGAGATCAACCTCTTAGACCCATGCAAGAGTCAGTTAGATTAAGGCCTGAACTTTTCCCACATTGGCTGTGCTCAGTCAGGAACGGGCTGGGGCTGTCGCAGAGCCGCCCGCTGCCCGCGATCAGCTCTGTGCCGCTATTTCACACGGGCGGGCCGATTAAGGCCTGCCCAGCGTAAGACGCGAGCGGTAGCGCTCAGTGCTACCTGTGCAGGGAGAGTCGGGGCCAGCGCTGCGCGAAGGAGCACTTCAATCTCCCTGAGGCACAGAGCTGCTTCAGGGAGAGTGAAGTGCTTTTGAAATAAATAAATAAATGGATTAAAAATGTAATTAAACATGTCCCCTCGTGATTGTGACACATGAGATGGGACATGTTTTTATATTTCGGAAATTTAAAAAACTTAATTGATAAAAGCTTTAGGAAACTTCATCCCGTTCGTGGATGAGATTTGCTAAAAAAACGTAAAGGCCGCTTGGCCTGTCCGCCCACCGTAAGGTTGGACGGGCAGCATAAAGTTGACCTTAATTACTTTCTTAATAGGCCTTTTAAATATTGGCGGCATGCAGCCCGACTCTGGCGCGCGCCTGCCGAATAAAACGTCACGAGACAGCGCGATGTTGGGACGCACGGCCGATGTCATTGTGCGTTATTTTACACGTTGGCGTGTTTGATCCACCCCTGCACGCCAACTGAAAAATCCTAGCCTATGTGATGGGGGAATGTAGCATTTGATTCTGGACGGATGAATTAACATAGAAACAGGAGTAGGAGAAACAAGAGTAATTGACATAGAGACAAGAGTAGGCCAATTTGCACCTCATGCCTGTTCTACCATTCAATTAGAACATAGTTGATCTGTGATCCAATTCCATAGCCCCCGCTTCTGTCTCATATTCCTAAATACCTTTGGCTACATTTGGCTAACAAAAATCTATCAATCTCAGTTGTGTCAAGATGTCAAAGTGGTTTCTCTTATCTGGATCTATCTTGTGATCTTGGAATGGAATTCCCTGTGGTCTTGTCATATGTGGAGATGGAGTCAGTAGGAAACAAATTAAGGTAAATAATCATCACAGATGACAATGGTCTGTTTAGAGTAATTTTGATGGGATGCATCATTTCTGCTGTACTACTAAAATTGTCACGACTCACTGCGGTTAGTGCGCTGTAATATCGACTCACTGGGGACAGTGCGCTGTAATATCGACTCACTGGGGATAGTGCGCTGTAATATCGACTCACTGGGGATATGCGCTGTAATATCGACTCACTGGGGACAGTGCGCTGTAATATCGACTCACTGGGGATATGTGCTGTAATATCGACTCACTGGGGACAGTGCGCTGTAATATCGACTCACTGGGGATAGCGCGCTGTAATATCGACTCACTGGGGATAGTGCGCTGTAAAATAGACTAACTGGGGACAGTGCACTGTAATATCGACTCACTGGGAACAATGCGCTGTAATATCGACTCACTGGGGATAGTGCGCTGTAATATCGACTCACTGGGGATAGTGCGCTGTAATATAGACTCACTGGGGATAGTGCGCTGTAATATCGACTCACTGGGGATAGTGCGCTGTAATATCAACTCACTGGGGATAGTGCGTTGTAATATCGACTCATTGGGGATATGCGCTGTAATATTGACTCACTGGGGATAGTGCGCTGTAATATTGACTCACTGGGGACAGTGCACTGTAATATCGACTCACTGGGGATAATGCGCTGTAATATCGACTCACTGGGGATATCGCGCTGTAATATCGACTCACTGGGGATAGTGCGCTGTAATATCGACTCACTGGGGATAGTGCGCTGTAATATCGACTCACTGGGGACAGTGCGCTGTAATATCGACTCACTGGGGATAGTGCGCTGTAATATCGACTCACTGGGGATAGTGCGTTGTAATATCGACTCATTGGGGATATGCGCTGTAATATTGACTCACTGGGCATAGTGCGCTGTAATATCGACTCACTGGGGACAATGCGCTGTAATATCGACTCACTGGGGACAGTGCGCTATAATATCGACTCACTGGGGATAGTGCGCTGTAATATCGACTCACTGGGGATAATGCGCTGTAATACCGACTCACTGGGGACAGTGCGCTGTAATATCGACTCACTGGGGATAGTTTACTGTAATATAGACTCACTGGGGATAGTGCGCTGTAATATCGACTCACTGCATACTGGGGATAGTGCGCTGTAATATCGACTCACTGGGGATAGTGCGCTGTAATATCGACTCACTGCTTACTGGGGATAGTGCGCTGTAATATCGACTCACTGGGGATAGAGCGCTGTAATATTCACTCACTGGGGATAGTGCGCTGTAATATCGACTCACTGGGGATAGTGCGCTGTAATATCGACTCACTGGGGATAGTGCGCTGTAATATCGACTCACTGGGGATAGTGCGCTGTAATATCGACTCACTGGGGATAGTGCGCTGTAATATCGACTCACTGGGGATAGTGCGCTGTAATATCGACTCACTGGGGATAGTGCGCTGTAATATCGACTCACTGGGGATAGTGCGCTGTAATATCGACTCACTGGGGATAGTGCGCTGTAATATCGACTCACTGGGAATAGTGCGCTGTAATATCGACCTACTGGGGATAGTGCGCTGTAATATCGATTCACTGGGGATAGTGCGCTGTAATATCGACTCACTGGGGACAGTGCGCTGTAATATCGACTCACTGGGGATAGTGCGCTGTAATATCGACTCACTGGGGATAGTGCGCTGTAATATCGACTCACTGGGGATAATGCGGTGTAATATCGACTCACTGAGGATAGTGCGTTGTAATATCGACTCACTGAGGACAGTGCGCTGTAATATCGACTCACTGGGGATAGTGCGCTGTAATATCGACTCACTGGGGATAGTGCGCTGTAATCTCGACTCACTGGGGATAGTGCGCTGTAATATCGACTCACTGGGGATAGTGCGCTGTAATATCGACTGACTGGGGATGGTGCGCTGTAATATCGATTCACTGGGGATAATGCGGTGTAATATCGACTCACTGAGGATAGTGCGTTGTAATATCGACTCACTGAGGATAGTGCGCTGTAATATCGACTCACTGAGGATAGTGCGGTGTAATATCGACTCACTGGGGATATCGCGCTGTAATATCGACTCACTGGGGACAGTGCGCTGTAATATCGACTCACTGGGGATAGCGCGCTGTAATATCGACTCACTGGGGATAATGCGGTGTAATATCGACTCACTGAGGATAGTGCGCTGTAATATCGACTCACTGGGGACAGTGCGCTGTAATATCGACTCACTGGGGATAGTGCGCTGTAATATCGACTCACTGGGGATAGTGCGTTGTAATATCGACTCATTGGGGATATGCGCTGTAATATCGACTCATTGCTTACTGGGGATAGTGCGCTGTAATATCGACTCACTGGGGATAGTGCGCTGTAATATCGACTCACTGGGGATAGTGCGCTGTAATATCGACTCACTGGGGATAGTGCGCTGTAATATCGACTCACAGGGGATAGTGCGCTGTAATATCGACTCACTGGGGATAGTGCGCTGTAATATCGACTCACTGGGGATAGTGCGCTGTAATATCGACTCACTGGGGATAGTGCGCTGTAATATCGACTCACTGGGGATAGTGCGCTGTAATATCGACTCACTGGGGATAGTGCGCTGTAATATCGACTCACTGGGAATAGTGCGCTGTAATATCGACCTACTGGGGATAGTGCGCTGTAATATCGACTCACTGGGGACAGTGCGCTGTAATATCGACTCACTGAGGACAGTGCGCTGTAATCTTGACTCACTGGGGATAGTGCGCTGTAATATCGACTCACTGGGGATAGTGCGCTGTAATCTCGACTCACTGGGGATAGTGCGCTGTAATATCGACTCACTGGGGACAGTGCGCTGTAATATCGACTCACTGGGGACAGTGCGCTGTAATATCGACTCACTGGGGACAGTGCGCTGTAATATCGACTCACTGGGGACAGTGCGCTGTAATATCGACTCACTGGGGATAGTGCGCTGTAATCTCGACTCACTGGGGATAGTGCGCTGTAATATCGACTCACTGGGGATAGTGCGCTGTAATCTCGACTGACTGGGAATGGTGCGCTGTAATATCGACTCACTGGGGATAGCGCGCTGTAATATCGACTCACTGGGGATAATGCGGTGTAATATCGACTCACTGAGGATAATGCGGTGTAATATCGACTCACTGGGGATAATGCGGTGTAATATCGACTCACTGAGGATAGTGCGTTGTAATATCGACTCACTGAGGATAGTGCGCTGTAATATCGACTCACTGGGGATATCGCGCTGTAATATCGACTCACTGGGGACAGTGCGCTGTAATATCGACTCACTGGGGATAGCGCGCTGTAATATCGACTCACTGGGGATAATGCGGTGTAATATCGACTCACTGAGGATAGTGCGCTGTAATATCGACTCACTGGGGACAGTGCGCTGTAATATCGACTCACTGGGGATAGTGCGGTGTAATATCGACTCACTGGGGATATCGCGCTGTAATATCGACTCACTGGGGATAGTGCGCTGTAATATCGACTCACTGGGGATAGTGCGCTGTAATATCGACTCACTGGGGATAGTGCGCTGTAATATCGACTCACTGGGGATAGTGCGCTGTAATATCGACTCACTGGGAATAGTGCGCTGTAATATCGACCTACTGGGGATAGTGCGCTGTAATATCGATTCACTGGGGATAGTGTGCTGTAATATCGACTCACTGGGGACAGTGCGCTGTAATATCGACTCACTGGGGATAGTGCGCTGTAATATCGACTCACTGGGGACAGTGCGCTGTAATATCGACTCACTGGGGATAGTGCGCTGTAATATCTACTCACTGGGGACAGTGCGCTGTAATATCGACTCACTGGGGACAGTGCGCTGTAATATCGACTCACTGGGGATAGTGCGCTGTAATATCAACTCACTGGGGATAGTGCGCTGTAATCTCGACTCACTGGGGATAGTGCGCTGTAATATCGACTCACTGGGGATGGTGCGCTGTAATCTCGACTGACTGGGGATGGTGCGCTGTAATATCGACTCACTGGGGATAGCGCGCTGTAATATCGATTCACTGGGGATAATGCGGTGTAATATCGACTCACTGAGGATAGTGCGTTGTAATATCGACTCACTGAGGATAGTGCGCTGTAATATCGACTCACTGAGGATAGTGCGGTGTAATATCGACTCACTGGGGATATCGCGCTGTAATATCGACTCACTGGGGACAGTGCGCTGTAATATCGACTCACTGGGGATAGCGCGCTGTAATATCGACTCACTGGGGATAATGCGGTGTAATATCGACTCACTGAGGATAGTGCGCTGTAATATCGACTCACTGGGGACAGTGCGCTGTAATATCGACTCACTGGGGATAGTGCGCTGTAATATCGACTCACTGGGGATAGTGCGTTGTAATATCGACTCATTGGAGATATGCGCTGTAATATCGACTCATTGCTTACTGGGGATAGTGCGCTGTAATATCGACTCACTGGGGATAGTGCGCTGTAATATCGACTCACTGGGGATAGTGCGCTGTAATATCGACTCACTGGGGATATCGCGCTGTAATATCAACTCACTGGGGACAGTGCGCTGTAATATCGACTCACTGGGGATAGCGCGCTGTAATATCAACTCACTGGGGATAATGCGGTGTAATATCGACTCACTGAGGATAGTGCGCTGTAATATCGACTCACTGGGGACAGTGCGCTGTAATATCGACTCACTGGGGATAGTGCGCTGTAATATCGACTCACTGGGGATAGTGCGTTGTAATATCGACTCATTGGGGATATGCGCTGTAATATTGACTCACTGGGGATAGTGCGCTGTAATATCGACTCACTGGGGATAGTGCGCTGTAATATCGACTCACTGGGGACAGTGCGCTGTAATATCGACTCACTGGGGATAGTGCGCTGTAATATTGACTCACTGGGGCTAATGCGCTGTAATACCGACTCACTGGGGACAGTGCGCTGTAATATCGACTCACTGGGGATAGTTTACTGTAATATAGACTCACTGGGGATAGTGCGCTGTAATATCGACTCACTGCTTACTGGGGATAGTGCGCTGTAATATCGACTCACTGGGGATAGAGCGCTGTAATATGCACTCACTGGGGATAGTGCGCTGTAATATCGACTCACTGGGGATAGTGCGCTGTAATATCGACTCACTGGGGATAGTGCGCTGTAATATCGACTCACTGGGGATAGTGCGCTGTAATATCGACTCACTGGGGATAGTGCGCTGTAATATCGACTCACTGGGGATAGTGCGCTGTAATATCGACTCACTGGGGATAGTGCGCTGTAATATCGACTCACTGGGGATAGTGCGCTGTAATATCGACCTACTGGGGATAGTGCGCTGTAATATCGACTCACTGGGGATAGTGCGCTGTAATATCGACTCACTGGGGACAGTGCGCTGTAATATCGACTCACTGGGGATAGTGCGCTGTAATATCGACTCACTGGGGATAGTGCGCTGTAATATCGACTCACTGGGGATAATGCGCTGTAATATCGACTCACTGGGGATAGTGCGCTGTAATATCGACTCACTGGGGATAGTGCGCTGTAATCTCGACTGACTGGGGATGGTGCGCTGTAATATCGACTCACTGGGGATAGCGCGCTGTAATATCGACTCACTGGGGATAATGCGGTGTAATATCGACTCACTGAGGATAATGCGTTGTAATATCGACTCACTGAGGATAGTGCGCTGTAATATCGACTCACTGAGGATAGTGCGGTGTAATATCGACTCACTGGCGATATCACGCTGTAATATCGACTCACTGGGGACAGTGCGCTGTAATATCGACTCACTGGGGATAGCGCGCTGTAATATCGACTCACTGGGGATAATGCGGTGTAATATCGACTCACTGAGGATAGTGCGCTGTAATATCGACTCACTGGGGACAGTGCGCTGTAATATCGACTCACTGGGGATAGTGCGCTGTAATATCGACTCACTGGGGACAGTGCGCTGTAATATCGACTCACTGGGGATAGTGCGCTGTAATATCGACTCACTGGGGATAGTGCGCTGTAATATCGACTCACTGGGGACAGTGCGCTGTAATATCAGCCCCACTGTTCCCCGAATCGTGACAAATGTGAAAAGTTTGATCAAAACACCAGGTTGCTCCAATTCTACCTCATTGTTTAATTTAAGTTAACAGAATTTACCAAGTTTGTAAACTGAATAAGTAAATAACTGTTTATTGAACAAATTGTCTTTAACTGCGACAAAGGAAAGAAATATGAAATGCTAACTTCTAACTCTATAACTTAAACTTTACCCCTTCATAAACATACACACACTCCCCTCTCTCTCACACACACACACACTCCCCTCTCACACACACACACACACACACACTCCCCTCTCACACACACACACTCCCCTCTCAGACACACACACTCCCCTGTCACACACACACTAGCCTCTCTCTCACACACACACACACTC
Source organism: Cetorhinus maximus (assembly GCF_964194155.1). Taxonomy (NCBI): domain Eukaryota; kingdom Metazoa; phylum Chordata; class Chondrichthyes; order Lamniformes; family Cetorhinidae; genus Cetorhinus; species Cetorhinus maximus. The sequence continues at coordinate 25,990 of NW_027598921.1, forward strand.
CCCTCTCATACACACACAGACACTCCCAACACACACACTCCCCTCTCTCACACACACACTCCCCTCTCTCTCACACACACACACACTCCCCTCTCATACACACACAGACACTCCCAACACACACACTCCCCTCTCACTCACAAACACAGACCCACACTCCCCTCTCACTCTCAAACACACACACACACTCCCCTCTCACACACACACACACAGACACTCCCCTCTCCCACACACACACACACACACACTTCCCTCTCACACACACAAAGACACTCCCCTCTCTCACACACACACACACACACATACTCCCCTCTCATTCACACACACACACACACACACTCCCCTCACACACACACACACATACTCCCTTCTCACACACACACACACACACACACACTCCCCTCTCACACACACACACACACACACACACTTCCCTCTCTCTCACACACACACACACACTCCCCTCTCACACATACACACACACTCCCCTCTCTCTCACACACACACACACACTCCCCTCTCACACACACACACACACTCCCCTCTCTCTCACACACAGACACACACTCCCCTCTCTCTCACACACACACACTCCCCTCTCACACACGCACACACACACACTCCTATCTCACACACAGACACAGACTCCCCGCTCTCTCACACACACACACACACACTCCCCTCTCACACACACACACACACACACACACTCCCCTCTCATTCACACACACACACACTCCCCTCTCACACACACACACACACTCCCCTCGCATTCACACACACACACACACACACTCCCCTCTCACACACACACACACACTCCCCTCTCACTCACACACACACACTCCCCTCTCATTCACACACACACACACTCCCCTCTCACACGCACACACACACTCCCCTCTCACACACACGCACACACTCCGCTCTCATTCACACACACACACACACCCCTCTCACTCACACACACACACACACACACCCCTCTCATTCACACACACACTCCTCTCACACATACACACACACTCCCCTCTCTCTCACACACACTCACACACACTCCCCTCTCATTCACACACACACTCCCCTCTCACACACACACACACACACACACACTCCCCTCTCACTCACACACACACACACTCCCCTCTCAGACACACACACTCCCCTCTCACACACACACTCCCCTCTCTCTCACACACACACACACACTCCCCTCTCATACACACACAGACACTCCCAACACACACACTCCCCTCTCTCACACACACACTCCCCTCTCTCTCACACACACACACACTCCTCTCTCATACACACACAGACACTCCCAACACACACACTCCCCTCTCACTCACAAACACACAGACCCACACTCCCCTCTCACTCTCAAACACACACACACACTCCCCTCTCACACACACACACACACAGACACTCCCCTCTCCCACACACACACACACACACACACACTTCCCTCTCACACACACACACACAGACACTCCCCTCTCTCACACACACACACACACACACACACTCCCCTCTCATTCACACACACACACACACACTCCCCTCTCACACACACACACACACTCCCCTCTCTCACACACACACACACACACACACTCCCCTCTCACACACACACACACACACACACACACTTCCCTCTCTCTCACACACACACACACACTCCACTCTCACACACACACACACACTCCCCTCTCTCTCACACACACACACACTCCCCTCTCACACACACACACACACTCCCCTCTCTCTCACACACACAGATACACACTCCCCTCTCTCTCACACACACACACTCCCCTCTCACACACGCACACACACACACTCCCATCTCACACACAGACACAGACTCCCCTCTCTCTCACACACACACACACACACACACACTCCTCTCTCACGCACACACACACACACTCCCCTCTCACACACACACACACACACACACACACTCCCCTCTCTCTCACACACACACACTCCCCTCTCACACACGCACACACACACACTCCCATCTCACACACAGACACAGACTCCCCTCTCTCTCACACACACACACACACTCCTCTCTCACGCACACACACACACACTCCCCTCTCACACACACACACACACACACACACACACTCCCCTCTCATTCACACACACACACTCCCCTCTCACACACACACACACACTCCCCTCGCATTCACACACACACACACACTCCCCTCTCACACACACACACACACACTCCCCTCTCACTCACACACACACACTCCCCTCTCATTCACACACACACACACTCCCCTCTCACACGCACACACACACTCCCCTCTCACACACACGCACACACTCCGCTCTCATTCACACACACACACACACCCCTCTCACTCACACACAAACACACACACACACTCCCCTCTCATTCACACACACACTCCCCTCTCACACATACACACACACTCCCCTCTCACTCACACACACACACACACTCCCCTCTCATTCACACACACACTCCCCTCTCACACACACACACACACTCCCCTCTCACACACACACACACATACACTCCCCTCTCCCTCACACACACACACTCCCCTCTCACTCACACACACACACACACTCCCCTCTCATTCACAAACACACACACTCCCCTCTCAGACACACACACACACACTCCCCTCTCATTCACAAACACACACACTCCCCTCTGACTGACACACACACACCCCCCTCTCACACACACACACACATTCCCCTCTCACTCACACACACACACACTCCCCTCTCACACACACACACACACACACACACTCCCCTCTCACACACATGCAAACGCACTCCCCTCTCACACACACACACACACACTCCACTCTCACACATACACACACACTCCCCTCTCACTCACACACACTCACACACACTCCCCTCTCATTCACACACACACTCCCCTCTCACACACACACACACACTCCCCTCTCACACACACACACACACACACACTCCTCTCTCACTCACACACACACACTCCCCTCTCACACACACACACACACACACTCCCCTCTCACTCACACACACACACACTCCCCTCACACACATACACACATGCTCCCCTCTCACTCACACACACACACACACTCCCCTCTCACTCACACACACACTCACTCCCCTCTCACTCACTCACACACACACTCCCCTCTCACTCACACACACACACTCTCCCCTCTCACTCTCACACACACACACACACACACACACACACTCCCCTCTCACACACACACACACTCCCCTCTCATTCACACACACACACTGCCCTCTCACTCACACACACACACTCTCCCCTCTCATTCACACACACACACTCCCCTCTCACACACACACACACACACTCCCCTCTTATTCACAGACACACACTCCCCTCTCACTCACACACGCACACACACACTCCAAACACTCACACACACACACACACACACACACACCCCTCACACACACACATACACATTCCCCTCTCACTCACACACACACACACACTCCCCTCTCACACACACACACTCCCCTTTCACACACACACACTCCCCTCTCACACACACACACACACACTCCACTCTCATTCACAAACACAAACACTCCCCTCTCACACACACACACACTCACTCCCCTCTCACACACGCACACACACTCCCCTCTCACACACACACACACTCCCCTCTCACACACACACACACACACTCCCCTCTCATTCACACACACACACTCCCCTCTCACTCACACACGCACATACAAACTCGCCTCACTCACACACACACACCCCTCACAGACACACATACACATTCCCCTCTCATTCACACACACACACACACTCCCCTCACTCACACACACACACACACACACAAACACTCCCCTCTCACACACACACACACATACTCCCCTCTCACTCACACACACACACACTCCCCTCTCACTCACACACACACACACACACTCCCCTCACTCACACACACACACACACACACACACTCCCCTCTCACACACACACACACATACTCCCCTCTCACTCACACACACACACACTCCCCTCTCACTCACACACACACACACACACTCCCCTCACTCACACACACACACACACACACACACTCCCCTCTCTCTCACACACACACACACACTCCCCTCTCACACACACACACTCACACTCCCCTCTCTCTCACACACATACAGACTCCCCTCTCATTCACACACACACACTCCCCTCTCATACACACACACACTCCCCTCTCACACACACACACACTCCCCTCTCACACACACACACACACTCCCCTCTCTCACACACACACACACACACACACACACACTCCCCTCTCACACACACACACACACACACACACGCACACACTTCCCTCTCTCTCACACACACACACACTCCACTCTCACACACACACACACACTCCCCTCTCTCTCACACACACACACACACTCCCCTCTCACACACACACACACACTCCCCTCTCTCTCACACACAGACACACACTCCCCTCTCTCTCACACACACACACTCCCCTCTCACACACGCACACACACACACACTCCCATCTCACACACAGACACAGACTCCCCTCTCTCTCACACACACACACACACTCCTCTCTCACACACACACACACACTCCCCTCTCACACACGCACACACACACACTCCCATCTCACACACAGACACAGACTACCCTCTCTCTCACACACACACACACTCCCCCTCTCTCTCACACACACACACACACTCCCCTCTCACACACACACACACACTCCCCTCTCTCTCACACACAGACACATACTCCCCTCTCTCTCACACACACACACTCCCCTCTCACACACGCACACACACACTCCCATCTCACACACAGACACAGACTCCCCTCTCTCTCACACACACACACACACTCCTCTCTCACGCACACACACACACACTCCCCTCTCACACACACACACACACACACACACACTCCCCTCTCATTCACACACACACACTCCCCTCTCACACACACACACACACTCCCCTCGCATTCACACACACACACACACACTCCCCTCTCACACACACACACACACACTCCCCTCTCACTCACACACACACAATCCCCTCTCATTCACACACACACACACTCCCCTCTCACACGCACACACACACTCCCCTCTCACACACACGCACACACTCCGCTCTCATTCACACACACACACACACTCCCCTCTCACACACACACTCACACACACACACAGTCCCCTCTCACTCACACACACACACACACACACACTCCCCTCTCATTCACACACACACTCCCCTCTCACACATACACACACACTCCCCTCTCACTCACACACACTCACACACACTCCCCTCTCACACACACACACACACTCCCCTCTCACACACACACACACATACACTCCCCTCTCCCTCACACACACACACTCCCCTCTCACTCACACACACACACACACTCCCCTCTCATTCACAATCACACACACTCCCCTCTCAGACACACACACACACACTCCCCTCTCATTCACAAACACACACACTCCCCTCTGACTGACACACACACACTCCCCTCTCACTCACACACACACACACTCCCCTCTCACACACACACACACACACTCCCCTCTCACACACATGCAAACGCACTCCCCTCTCACACACACACACACACACACACACACTCCTCTCTCACTCACACACACACACTCCCCTCTCTCACACACACACACACTCCCCTCTCACTCACACACACACACACTCCCCTCACACACATACACACATGCTCCCCTCTCACTCACACACACAAACACACTCTCCTCTTGCTCACACACACACACACTCACCTCTCACACACACACACACACACACACACACACTCCCCTCTCACTCACACACACACTCACTCCCCTCTCACTCACTCACACACACACTCCCCTCTCACACACACACACTCTCCCCTCTCACTCACACACACACACACACACTCCCCTCTCACTCACACACACACTCCCCTCTCACACACACACACACTCCCCTCTCATTCACACACACACACTCACCTCTCACACACACACACGCACACTCCCCTCTTATTCACACACACACACTCCCCTCTCACTCACACACACACACTCTCCCCTCTCATTCACACACACAGACTCCCCTCTCACACACACACACACACACTCCCCTCTTATTCACACACACACACTCCCCTCTCACTCATACACGCACACACACACTCCCCACACTCACACACACACACACACACACACCCCTCACACACACACATACACATTCCCCTCTCACTCACACACACACACACACTCCCCTCTCACACACACACACACACACACTCCCCTTTCACACACACACACACTCCCCTTTCACACACACACACACTCCCCTCTCACACACACACACACACACTCCACTCTCATTCACAAACACAAACACTCCCCTCTCTCACACACACACACTCACTCCCCTCTCACACACGCACACACACTCCCCTCTCACACACACACACACTCCCCTCTCACACACACACACACACACTCCCCTCTCATTCACACACACACACTCCCCTCTCACTCACACATGCACACACACACTCCCCTCACTCACACACACACACCCTCACAGACACACATACACATTCCCCTCTCACTCACACACACACACACACTCCCCTCTCACACACTCACACACTCCCCTCTCACTCACACACACACACACTCCCCTCTCACTCACACAGACACACACACACACACTCCCCTCACTCACACACACACACACACACAAACACTCCCCTCTCTCTCACACACACACACACACTCCCCTCTCACACACACACACACACACTCCCCTCTCACTCACACACACACACACTCCCCTCTCACTCACACACACACACACACACTCCCCTCACTCACACACACACACACACAAACACACACTCCCCTCTCTCTCACACACACACACACACTCCCCTCTCACACACACACACTCACACTCCCCTCTCTCTCACACACATACACACTCCCCTCTCATTCACACACACACACTCCCCTCTCATACACACACACACACTCCCCTCTCACTCACACACACACACTCCCCTCTCACACACACACACACACACTCCCCTCTCACTCACACACACACACTCCCCTCTCACTCACACAAACACACTCCCCTCTCATTCACACACACTCACTCCCCTCTCACACACACAAACACATTCCCCTCTCACACACACATACACACACTCCCCTCTCACACAAACACACACACACTCCCCTCTCACACACACACACACTCCACTCTCACTCACACACACACACACTCCGCTCTCATTCACACACACACTCCCCCCTCTCACACACACACACACTCCCCTCTCAGTCACACACACACAAACTCCCTACTCACTCACACACACACACTCCCATCTCACACACACATACACACACTCCCCTCTCACACATACACACACACACACTCCCCTCTCACTCACACACACACACACACTCCCCTCTCACACACTCACACACTCCCCTCTCACACACACACACACACACACATACACACACACACTCCCCTCTCACACACACACACACTCCCCTCACTCACACACACACACACACACACACTCCCCTCTCACACACAGGCACACACACTCCCCTCACACACACACACACACACACACTCCCCTCTCACACACTCACACACTCCCCTCTCACACACACACACACACACACACACACACTCCCCACTCACACACACACACACACACTCCCCTCTCACACACACACACACTCCCTCTCATTCACACACACACACACTCCCTCTCATTCACACACACACACTCCCCTCTCACACACATACACTCGCCTCTCACACACACACACACACACTCCCCTCTCATTCACACACACACACTCCCCTCTCTCTCACACACACACACACACTCCCCTCTCACACACACACACTCACACTCCCCCTCTCTCTCACACACATACACACTCCCCTCTCATTCACACACACACACTCCCCTCTCATACACACACACACTCCCCTCTCACACACACACACACTCCACTCTCTCACACACACACACACTCCCCTCTCACTCACACACACACACTCCCCTCCCATTCACACACACACACTCCCCTCTCATACACACACACACACTCCCCTCTCACTCACACACACACACTCCCCTCTCACACACACACACACACACACCCCTCTCACTCACACACACACACTCCCCTCTCACTCACACAAACACACTCCCCTCTCATTCAAACCACACTCACTCCCCTCTCACACACACAAACACATTCCCTCTCACACACACATACACACACTCCCCTCTCACACAAACACACACACACTCCCCTCTCACACACACA
>NW_027598922.1:0-34417 GCF_964194155.1 Cetorhinus maximus
CCTTCCTCCCCCCCCTCCTTCCTTCCCCTCCTTCCTCCCCCCCCTCCCTTCCCCTCCTTCCTCCCCCCCCCACCCTTCCCTTCCTTCCTCCTCCCCCCACCCTTCCCTTCCTTCCTCCTCCCCCCACCCTTCCCTTCCTTCCTCCTCCTCCCCTCCTTCCTCCCCCCCCCACCCTTCCCCTCCTTCCTCCCCCCCCCACCCTTCCCCTCCTTCCTCCCCCCCCCCACCCTTCCCCTCCTTCCTCCCCCCCCACCCTTCCCCTCCTTCCTCCCCCCCCCCACCCTTCCCCTCCTTCCTCCCCCCCCCCACCCTTCCCCTCCTTCCTCCTCCTCCCCCCCTCCCCCTCCCGCAAGCCTACACCATGTTTATAGTGGTGTTCTGCACTCTTGCCATACCAACAACAGGTACTGTTAGGCTTACACATACAGCCTGTGTTGACTAATCTGGTTTCAATGCCCCCCTACATTTGCTGTAGGACATGTCATTGTTCATGCCAGGGCACAGTCTTGATGTTTCAGCTTCCAAGCTGGAAAAATGTCTTTGTTTGTTGGATACACACTGTCTGCTCATTGAGATAAAAATCCCTTACCCTCATGTGCCCAGAAAGGCAAACATCAGCAGGTCAATCATTAATGGACCAGGGCTGCCAAGCTTGGTGGTTGATGTAATGATCCACTGTGAGAGGTAAGCACTTGCTCTATGCCAATTGAGCCAGACTTAACATGGATTACTATCTCCAGTTTTCTCACTGATGAGAACAAGAATGAAGTGACCTCTCCATTAGTTTGCTGCATATCCTAGGCTTGGTTTTAGGAAGTGCAGACTCACCTAACATCTGAACCCTCCTCTCAACCTCGTAGGCTAATATCCAGAGGAAAGATAAAAGCTTATACATCCGGGACCTAGTCAGTTTTAGGAGTGCCAGAAGGCGCTTGCTTGAAGGGATTACCAATCACCTAACAGGCCTCCACTCCAGATATCTTGTCAGATTTACTCCCTTAGCCTGTACTTGTCCTGATGTTATTGTTTAAGGCAGTGTCTGAGCCACTACCTCATCATTCTTCAGATTCAGCTGCCTCGAGGCAGTTCCAGTGCTGAATCATGTTGCCCAGGTGGAAGAGGCCATGGTCCCTCCTGCAATGAGCCAGCACCACACCCCTGACAACCTCTGTGCAAAACTTCTTCAATAAAATCCCCACCTCAGTACTAGACCAAAATTATCCAGATACTTTTTACACTATTTCCCCCTCCCTCCTTTGGCTCTCGGGCTTCTGCTTATCCCAATCCTGCACTAGGCCACTAGCCTCCCCGCTCTTAGAAACAAGGCCTAGCTCTGCCACCAGCTAATCATCAAACCTGATCCACCCCACCCCACCCCATAGCAAAAAGGACCTGCTGTTATGGATCCTATGGATTCTGTTCCGACTTGGCTAATTTTAAATGCACCAGAATATGGTGCAATTGGTCTCAATACTACAGGGAGGGAAGGAAAAAAATATCAGCACTCCATTCCCAATTTCTATCCAGTGACTCCTGCTGAGTCAGAAACAGAGCAGAACATCGACAGAAAGTGCTTTCATGTAGCAATTTGAAATTTATGTTCAGTATAACCTTGCTATAATTTACCTAGTCAGGGATCCCTCTATTTTCCTTCTTGTAACATACTTCTTGTTGGATGTAGAACTCAAACTATCTGCATGTCTTACCTGTGAACTTCAAAACGATGTGAACATCCCAATTTGGGAGGCATCTCCTCAGTAGCGTTGTTTCCTTAAGGTCTTCCCAGAATTTATTTCATCTCCAAATTTCTCATCATCTATTCTCAATTTTTTTCATTTTCCCCAGGGCCCTCCTACATCATTTACAAATATATGCCCAACACACAGAATACATGTCATTCCGATTAAAGTTACAATCCAGAGAAAAAGACAAGTTGAAAAATGCTTTACAGATTTTATTCTTAAATGTAAGAACAGGATCCAGAAACACACACACACACTGCAGCTGAATGTCCTTGGGGAAGGCAGAAAGTACAATGACTAAAAAAGAAATACTGGGAATAGTGTTAGATTGTCAAGTTCAAATAATTTTTTTTAAAAAGATCATTAAGAGCAACTTTCACATTGTAAAAGCCAGGGCAACAAAGTTCAATACAAGGTTTCCCAAACAGCACTTGAACACATTTACTCTAAATGAAAAATCAAGTAACCTGTACTTTAAAAAATAGGATTATTTCTTGTGACCAAAGAAAAACAAATGCTTCAGTGATCCAGACACAGCAACTCAATTACAAGCACCACTGACAGTTTGAGACACCTAATGGTACTAACAATTATTAACATTTGACCATTCTGTGCATCTAGCATTTTAGATTTTTTAAAAAACAGCTAATACTTAAATGGCATTAGATGTACTAAGTTAGTAAATTAACACATGTAAAAGCAAGCTGTATTTGCAGCTTTGTATACAGTAGCATTTGCTTTCAAACACTGTAGAATATTAATCGTCAGCCTGGTTTCACTACTCCCCTCCTATGCACTTCAATAAATATAACTAGCTCAATAAGTAATTGCAATTTTGTACATCCTTTCACTGAATTACATCAGGAACAATACCAAAAATTAAAACTATATACATGGATAATTATGTACATTGCAGAAAATTAACTGAAACTGAATATATTCACATTTGTGCTTCCAAATTTTTATCAAATCTAATACAACTTGACTTAATAACTTACACACATGAAAAGCAAACATTTACAAAAGGAGGATACCAGAAAAGATATTACAAGAATTTGAATTACTAATTCTACATAACTACCAAAAAGCAATATTACATTGAAGTCTAAAATAGTTTAAAATTGGATCAACCAATTATACTGATTGATGGGAGATTATTATCATTAACAAGAACCTATTTTCTCATGGCTTGGGTCTAATACAATAAATAAAATTGATTCTGGTCTTATAACACTTGAAATCAAAAGCAGAATGTATAGCACTTCAATTGTCTGTAAAATATGAATGTTACAATATGAGACTTATTTACATCTACTGAAAAAATATCAAAAATATTATGTATCCTAATACATAAGACAGGGTAATTGGGATAAATTTATGTACTGCACACAGGGAACAGCAATAGCATAACTCTTAGCATAAAGTCAATTTTTAATAAATCATATTTCCAATTACTTTAAAAATCCCATACAGGTTATATAATAACCTGCTGTGGGCATCAGCTGCTAACAAACTTCATCTTTTAAGCAAAGACATGACTACTGCTTGTATCAAAAGGATTCTAAGTGTAGATTTTCACAGCAACATTTGAAGCAGTTAGACCATTTTCAAAAAAGAACAAGGTTAAGTTAGAGTGTGCACAATTCCCACTTTGTGCATACATATTGGAAAAACAAAGCATGCTGGAAATGAACAGGCCAGTCAGTATGTGACATTGGTCATAGATAAAAAGAACCCGCCCAAAATTTCAATTCACTTTCAGATGTGTTTTCCTAGCATTTTTGTTTTATTTGAAACATGGCACATGGTATATATAACATGCTTGGGTCACGTAATTTCGAACCTAAAATTCCCAAAGCTTTCCACCACCAGGTTTTCTTCAGAGAGTAGTGGAAGCAGGGTCATTGAATATATTCAAGGCTAAGTTAAATAGAGTTTTGATTTACAAGGAAGTTAGTGGGGGTGGTGGGGGGGAAGAGGGGAGGGCATTCAGCAAAGCAGAGTTAAGGTCTGTCAGCCATGATCTTACAAAATAGCAGAACAGGCTCATGGGGCCAAAAGGCCTACTCCTGCTTCTATTTTATAGGTTCTTAGCCTTATTCCAGGGACTATTGTAGACTATTTGAAGAAAATTAATTGTTATAATGGAATTGTTCACTAATCATTGTATCATATACCTACCAAATGGGAAATTAGGTGGGTTATGATATTTGCTCTCGTGACAATGTTCATCACCACCACCCCCTCCCAAGCCCAACAAATAAACAGGTCTCTTGAAATTCCTTGCATATAGAGAGTGATGTAATTTGTGTATTGCTGAGAGAGAGAGAGACAGACACTCACACACATTCTTTTGAAGCTTTTCACAATGACAGATGCAAGAATGCCAAATTTCAAAGGGAGCAACAATTTATACTACTCGAGAAAAGGGTGCTACTTGGTTGGCAAGTTGACTCCAATTGGACAAGGCATTGCCATAGAGAACGCACCGGGAACAACTGACCCCCACACTTTTGATTAATTCAAAAGCGCAATTCCTGAACCCGTTGCTTTTGCCTGTAGAGACAGATCACTGTGTATGAACATATGTAGCTTCTAGTAAGCATAATTAAGTTACATTGCAAGCCTGACTAATAATCTTAAATTGGTTGTTAGTATAATTCTTGACACACTTGGGATTGTTCAGCAAGTGCTGCCAAATCGCTTGACGGCAACACCCAGTTTGTGTAAAACAGGGCCCAAGCTATTCGCTCACTGTGCAAGCTTGATGCTGAAATAGGGCACAAAGTTATCCTGCAGGACAATGGCTACCACAAACAAATCATTGCTTGCTATGTATTGCACAGATTAACGAATGGGGTTAAGGCCACCACTTTCATACCTGCAAAGTGACTGGTCTACCTCAAAAGTAGGTAGCTCAAAACTCTGAGCATCAAGTGAAGCTAGCTGTTTTATCCTGCTCCTATGCAGTACCAACACAAGTGGAACTTTCCACCAGCAGTAGGCTGCCGTTAAGCCAAAACAATGTTCTGCCTACTACACAAATTGAGTACTTTGATATATTAATTTCAGTGCCAGTGTGATGCCAGGTACATAGGCCACGTGTCCCAATGACTGGCCGATCACATCAAACAGCACGTCCCTTCGGCTGTTAGCAATAGGCAGAGCACTGATTGCACTTAGCCTGTGTTTGCAAAACTCAGGACATAAGGTCTAACGTTAGATGCGGTTCTGAGATTGGACAGCACTTGCTGAACAACCCCGATTGTGCCAAGAATTACACTAACAACCAATTTAACATTATTAGTTAGGCTCGCAATGTAACTTACTTATGCTTACTAGAAGCTATGTATGTTCATACACAGTGATCTGTCCTTTGCAGGCAAAAGCAATGGGTTCAGGAATTGCGCTTTTGAATTAAACAAAAGTGTGGGGGTCAGTTCTTTGCTGGTGCATTCTCCATGGCAGTGCCTTATCCAATTGGAGTCGGCTTAACAATCAGCACCCTTTTCTCATGCAGTATAAATTGTTGCTCCCTTTGAAATTTGCCATTTTTGCATCTGTCCTGATGAATGCAAGATGGAAAGCTTTGACAGCATGTCTCTTTTCTCAGCATTACTCAAGTTCTGTACTACCACATAAATAGATGCAATTTTTGCTTGCGTGAAGTATTATAGAAAAGGCACACAATCACAGTTTATAAAGGGTATCCAGACCTTAAGGGTGGAAAGGAGGATGGTACCATGGATAAGTGGTTTAGTTATCTGATGGGGCACAAGAGAAGCCGGCACTCTTTTCCTTCGAGCAGCAAGTTAAGGGGAAATTTAAGATGTTCAAAATTGAAGGTTTTTCATTGATTGCATGGGGAGAAACTGTTTCCAGTGACAGGAGTCAGCAATCAGATGACACAGATTTAAGACAGATGGCAAAAAAAACAGTAGATGAGAATTATTTTACTCAGCAAGTTATGATATGGAATTCTTATATCAGGTTCAATAATGAATTGGATCTCATACTGAAAAATAAAAAAAATTGCAGAGTTTTGGGGAAAAATCAGAGCAATAGGACTGATCAATAGTTCTTCCAAATAGTGAGAACAGGCACAGTGGGCTGAAAAGTCCCTTTGTGCTGTATCATTCTTTAATGTGTCTCAAATAACTCAATAATTACAATACAGGTCTTTAGGTCAATTGTGGGTGAGACATGCTTGTAATATCAAGTGGTCAATCATTTTAGCTATTTTCAGCTTTCACATATAAACTGAAAGCGTTAGGAAGTTTAGCACAACAGAAATGGTCGTACTGTTGCATTAAAAATCAATTCTGTGCAGGAAAATGAGTACTTAATGAAACTCAAACTATGTGATTTTAAATCAGGTGTCACATATTTAGTCTGTGCATGATAGCACATGGAGTGTGTTGGGACATATGATCAGCTCATTACAGAGTTCTTGATCTCAACCATTTTGCTAGCATAAGTCGGGTTTTGCACAAGGAAAGGGATCAAGGGGAAGATCAGCAGGGCTGTTGTTATTGAATAATATTGGTGCACCCTTGAAGGCCAGGCAGGTAGCACAGTCAGTTGTTGCATGACAAGATCAGGGTACTGTAAGAACATTGGCATGAGGCATCAAACCATTTTAAAAAAAAACAATAGAAAATGAGACAATTGAAATGGGGGAAAAATTTTAGGGGTGGAAGGAGAGGGTCTTTGGTAAGCAAGAAGGTTGACCTCTAAGACTACAAATATTAACCCCAAAAGAACTCAACACAAAATAAAAATGGTGACTAGGATTATTCCAGCACTATCAAAATTGTATTCAGCACAAAGTTCTATTTAATAGCTCACTGAAAAAGTGAACAGTAGAAACTACAAATTACATGCTTAATATACATGTGTAGACACAGCAATACAAACTGCATTCAGGTTTAAATTGATGGGTGACATAAATGCAAGCAAAATGTGTCAGAGCTACCAAAGCAGCCCCTTGCCTTTAAAAAAAAACACTCAGTAATTGTAGAACGAAACATCCATAGAACAAGGTGGTAGTAAATTAATTAATTGACGGCAATGCCTCCATAGTGCAAACAAGACTATGCTGGTAAATGTACAGGTTTGAGCATATTTAGTATATTGAACAAGTATAATCAGTTTTAGCTGTATGAGTAAATTGCAACAATAAATAGTTTATTTCATTAGATTGTAGCAGAATCACAAGCCGAAATGTAGACCTGATGCAATTTTTTAATATAGGCAATTAGAGCTTAAACAGAACTGTACGGAGCTGTACAGAACATTCTTGAAGTGTAAATTTATTAACTGCCTTTGGTTCTCTAAATTTTCACTAGGTGCAACACAGGCACCAATTATCAAGTCAACCATGCATGTTGCCAAGGGTTTAAGAATATAAAAATAACCCATTTAAAAGGCCTCATTCCACATACCATGATCTGGGTTCTTAAATTTCATAGTATTTTGTAACCAGTAATGCCTAAGCAACAACTGGAAAGAAACAGTAATCTTTCCACCCACATTGTCCTAGTCACTCAAGAGTACAGAAGTGTGAAAATTCTGAAAATCTTACTTCAGAGACAATTTGTTCAAGAGTAATAGATAGCAGTAGGTAGGTTATCTCTTTGCATTTCTGATGGAGTTCTTAGTTTGTAGGTTTCTTTGGATTTTCTTTATACCCAATAACCTGTATTTGCAATAGTGCCCTTTAAGACAACATCTTGAACCATATTATTGGCTGTTAAGGGACAGACATTTGTTAATTAGCTTTTGCCTGTACGTTTGGACTATTCCCAAAGTCCACAGTGATGTTGGTGTACAAAGGAAGCTCCTCCTTTTGAAGCAAATTGTAGTCTATAGAATTCATCCCATCAGATCGCCATGACCGGGATACCTTTACTACCATGTCAAATCTGTGAAGTAATCAGATTCAAGTTTTATTGAACGCAGTGGTTTAATTGGATATCAAAAGTAAAACATTCTGCCTTCTCTCCCAAAAGTCTCTTTTAAATTGGGCATTTTCCTTTTAGCAGTTGTCACTTCACTATTCACAAATGCTTAAATGAAAATGCAAACTCTTCCCAGAGCTCTGTTAACTATATCAATTCATGGTGGTGTGTCTGAATTAAAAATAGAACTTGCAAGCAGGTCCTTTCCCAAACAGGAAGTCATCAATTTTATTGGTTCATAATCCTTTTAAATCTAAATCCAAACTCAGTAGTCCTTTGTTGATGAGCAAGAGATCGCTTGTGCTTTATTTGTTCAAAAGAGTTTCCTTTAAAATAGAGGTCGTCAATTTTTAAATAGAAGACAACTTTTGAGTCCAGCCTGAAGGGTTTGCAAAATCTCACTATTGATACCCAAAATGTTTTAAAGAGGGACAAGAGAGCTGAAAGTTGGAAACAGACTTGTGGTTGCCAATGTGAAAGGAAAGATGAAAATGAGTGATTTTTTTGTTTCTCTGCTCATATGACTACAATAAATTATAGTCTCTTCAACTGGGTGCAAAATGCACCATTTTTTTTGATGCAATATTATGACAAGTTACAGCTGATGGAAAATGTTCTCAGAGCAAAAGTACCCAACAAAATATTAACAGTCACTTTAAATACTTTAACCTAAGCTACACTCATACTTTTTTGCTTCTCCTCACTGTCCTCTGCCCCCAGCAGATTGCTGGTTTATGCCCATCTGCACCCAGTGCTTATACCTTCCTTCAAATGACTAACTAAACAGGTACTTAAACTGAAAAAAAATCAATAGTCAAAAATCAACCAACTAAAAAAATCAATATGACACTGCTTGTCAAAAAAGAGTAAATTAATGTATTTTATATCTCAATTAATATTTTAAATGCTAGTCACAGATGATCTAAATCTCCAGTTTTTTTTTAAACTTGGGGTTATTACACTGAAGCTTGGCTCATAATTTAAAACCACTTCTGAAAGTACCTTTTTTCATTTTTTTCATTACCCACATCCATACTGTGAGAGATCATTTTGTAATGTCCAAGCGAGAGGGGAGTTCGAATTATCTTCATTCCTGCTAAATAAATTCTAAATAAAAAGTTGAAAAAATTAAGATTTATTTACACAAGTTCTTCAAAAGCTAATCAATCTTAAATGGATCCAACTGCATGACCAAACTAATTATTGGCAGCCTTTAGCCCAGGTGTGTCCATGATTTTTGCTTTTGAGAGTTTTTGGGTGTATATATGAAATTTTATAATGCCCACAACGTTTAAGTCATCATTCCCATTAATTTCCATAAATATCAGCAGCTTGAGATACAGAGATACTGATGTTCCGATTTAGGGTTTAGTTACCAAAGTGACAACAGTGCCAAGAACATCCTTAGCAAATCCCCTAAACCAATAAAATCTAAAAGAAAACAAACATGAACCATTAGTGCAGAAAAAACAATATCAGCTGGATTTCATGGACCAGACTGTTAATGGTCATTAGCTGTTTGCACATCATAGACCACATCTTGCCCTGGGGTTCCATTTAACTATTCGTTAATCTCGAATTCAAATCCACGTCCTAATGATCGTGACAGGAATACAAACTTTATAAAAAGCCATGCAAGATTAACAAATATTTTATAGCCAAGTTTAATGAACAAGTCCTACCTAGCAGAAATGTCATCATCTTCTCCACCCCAACCCCAGTATGTGTTTGGGAAGCCATTAATCCTCAAGTACTGATCAGGAGTCAAGGCTGAAACACCACCAAAATACATCTTATACGGTAGCCTAGAAAGAACACAAACATATGCATCACTTGGGGAAAAAGTTAAAACTTCAAATTAAGTTGAAATCCATGTCTATCATTTCAGTGAAGCATAGCATGCTTTACAGGTCTCCTACAGTTAAACCAACATGCAGCATTCAATTCATATGTGCATTGTGCACCTAAAAAATTGCAAAGTAATTTAATCATTTGTGATGAGTTTTATTAAATGATTCAATAGGGAGTAGCACCTCAAAGTTACAGCCAGTCACTGTGGTGCTGGCAATGTTAGTTACAGTCTCAAAGGGATGGAGATTATGCACATGTACTAGCAATTGACAATAGTGGAGAAGGCGGATTGTTGTTGAGTCAGTGCTGGCCAACAGAAACCACAGACTAGCCACAGATGTTGCTGTGGCAACACCATTTTATCCACATGCACAAATTTTACTCAAAAACCATGAACAGATAAATACACTTTATATGGTCCTGATAGCTTGCATTCCAGGTTGTTAAAGGAAGTGGGAGTAGAGATGGTGGAAGGGCTTACCATATCTAGGAACCTTTGGAAAGTTATGGAAGAATTGGAGACTGGCAAATGTGACACTTATTCAAGAAAGGATGCAAGGATATTCTTACTAACTACAGGTCAGTCAGTTTAACTTCAGTTTTGGATAAGGTTGTAGAAACAATAACCAGGGGAAAATATGAATAGGCACTTGGAGGGGTTTGAGTAATTAAGGAGAGCCAGCACAGACTAATCAAATTTATTTTTTTGATGAAGTATAGAGCAATGACGGGAAAGCAATGGATGTTGTGCATATGGATTTTAAGTGTTTGACAAAAGGCTGGTTAACAAAATTGAAGCTCATTGAATTGGATGGTAAGTATCAACTTGGATAAAAAAAAAATATGTCTGTAAATAGAGTCAAGGTGAATGGTTGTTTTACAGATTGGAGGATGGTAGTGGTGTTTGCCAAGGTTCAGTACTAGGACCACTGTTATTTTATTTGATATATGACTTGGATAGTGGAACATGGTAAAATTTCAAAATTTGTTGACAATACCAAACTTGGAGGTGTGGCAGTGAGGATACCAATTGACTACAACAGAACATAGGCCAGCAGAATGGGCAGACAAGTGGGAGATGTAATTTTATACAGAGGAGTGCAATTTGGCAGAAGAACAGTAAGACACAATATAAACTAAATGGCACAGACTATACAGAAATTGAGGGACCTAGGGGTTCATGTGTATAGATCTTTTAAAGTGGCAGAACATACTGTGTGTGTGGTTAGTAAAACATATGGGACATTGGGCTTCAAAACTGGAGGCATTGAGTACAAAAGCAGGGAAGTTATGCTGAATCTTTATGAAGCTTTAGGTAGGCCACAACTGCAGTGGTGTGTCCTGTTCTGGTGACTGCACTTTAGGAATGACATGAGGGTCTTTGAAAAGATGCAGAATTGCTCAGGGGATGAGGGATTTCAGCTAAAGTTAGATTGAAGAAGCTGGGGTTGTTTCTCTTGGAACAAGGAGATTGAGGTGAGATTGTGACAGGTTTAGATAAGGTAGACAAAGAAAAGCTGTTCCCATTAGCTTACTGTACAAGAACTTGGGGACACGGATTTAAGATTTTGGGCAAGAGATGTAGCAGGATAGGAGGAAGCAGTTTTATGCCACAAATGGTGGTGTGCTGGAATTCATCATCTACGAGGGTGGTGGAAGTGGAGATGGTGAATGATTTCAAAAGACAATTAGATCAGCATTTGGACCTGAGATAAATAAAGTTGCAGGACAATGAAATAAAGCTGGGAAATAGGGTTGACTGGATTGTTCTATAGTGCTGGCACAGACATAAATGGGCCAAATAGCTTCCTTCTGTGCCATAATGACTCTTACATAAAATGTACAGCACAAACAGCTCATTCAGCCTAACTAGTTCATACTCCACATGAACCTCTTCCCATCCTTCATCTAATCCTATTGTTTTCCTTCATGTTTATCTAGTTTCTCCTTCAATGCACATAAGCTAGTTATCTCCATTATTCCTTGTGGTAGTGGTTGGATAAAGGAATTTCTTCTGAATTCCCTAATGGATTTGCTAGTAAATGTCTTATTTATGGCCCCCAGTCATCCACAGTGGAAATATCTTCTGTTTGCCCTATCAAACCTTTTCATAATCTTAAGGGCCTCCCAGGTCACCCTTCTGTCTTCCTTTTTCCAGATGGGAAAAAAAAGAGCCCCACATCTTGTTCAATCTTTTCTGGTGATTACAACCTCTGTTCTGGTGTCACTCTTGTAATTCTTTTTTTGTACCTTTTCCAGTACCTTTATACCATGAAGTATGCACTGTGCTGGTATCCAAGTGTGGTTTCACCAAGGTTCTATAACAAGTTTAACGTAACTTCACTGCTATTCAAATCTATCCCTCTAGAAGTGAACCCCAGTGCTTTGTTTACTTTTGTTTAGGCATTTTAAATCTGTGTCACTAGTTTGTGTGTATTTGTATCCTAGATCCGTGTTCCTCTAACCTATTTTCAAAAGGAGTATGTGGGATCACTTTCCTCCTACAAAAATGCACGACCTCACTTAAACTATATTGAACTTTATTTGCCACTCATTCACGTATATATTTACATGAAATATCTATCACCAATCAGTGCAAAACTTTGCAGTCTCTTTCAGAAGTTGCGAGTTATGGAATAAACTTACCCAACACAAAAGAGGAAACTTTTAACTCCCAAGAGTACGTGGCTTGGGTCATCAGTGTGCTATAAACAAGAAAAATGAAGCGCAATCGCAACCCAGCTCCAGACATCTGAAGCCTCCTAGAAGGTGCCCTGCTAGGCATGGTGGTTACACATTACTAGTGGCTGTGAAACTCTCAGCCACCTGATTTTTTGCCCTTGGTTCCTTCTAGGGCACTACTAGAAACAGAGTATTTCATATTTGTTGCACATAAATGCATTAGCCAGGTGGACTGGTTGATTGTTTGCCAGGGCTAGGACTTAAGTAAACCTCACATACAATGACAATCCCTAGAATGAGCAGACACTCAATCAGCTCTCTGGCTGGCTTCCCACAAGCATAGGATACCATCAATTGCACGTGGCAATGTAAGGAACACCACAGCAGCCAAGAATTTATTTTTTTTTAAAATCAGTCACAAGGGATATTCAATTAATGTACAGCTTCTGTACAACAGCAAGAGACTCTTACAGGTGTTCACCATGTATCCTAGCAGCTGTCCAGCATTCAAGACCTTTTTCTTCCAGAAAGCAGACTTGTGGGCTAGCAGTTAGGAGACCAGGGTACAACCTCCTTCAAACTTAATTCGTAACATGTGAGGAATCCCAGTGAGATGCAGGAGCACTATTAAGAGTCACATGACCACTCGGCACATGATGGAGCACGCCAGAATGTTGAATGTGCACTTCAGGCCTTCAGGAGCCACGATCGGTCCAGAAAGACCCTTCAGTACTCACCTGCAAGGGCATCCACATTTAAAGGCATGCTACGTCCAGCACAATATTGTCTTCTACTTACAATCATCGTCTGCTGCACAAAGACCATCAGGCATCGTCAAAGGGGAAGAATAAGGAATAGGAAGATGGAGCACCCATTTCCAGACCAGCTGCTTACATTTTTCCCTTGGATATCCTCATAGCTAGAAGACTCAATTAATTATTTGACTGGAATGAACAAACAAATGAAAGCTAGTATCCTGTATTCATTTTACCCCACCCACCCCCCCTCCACCTTCACCTCACTGGACTAAATACGAAACAGTCCTTCAACCATGATTCATGATATTTGTTCCCATCATGAATCAAATTAAAGGGCAAGCTGACATTCAGGATGCAATAACGGGCAAGATGTGGAAGTCGTGCCGATAGGTACATTTTGTGGCATTGTAATAAAAGGAAGCATCATAACATCTTGTCAAACACCCATTTGCTGTCAAGGCTCTAAGCTCCAAAATTCCCTCCCTAAACCTCTCTGCTTCTCTATCCTCCTTTAAGATGCTCCTTAAAACCTACCTCTGATGAAGCTTTTGATCATCTGGCCTAATATCTCCTTACATGGCTCAGTATCAAGTTGTGTATCAGAATGTTTCAGGATGTCTTACCCTTGGTGAATTACAATTGCTTTAACTTGAGCTTCCTACCACTATGTGATGCATCCCATGTGGCTTGAGTAGAGGTAGAGATAGACATCTCAAACGCTTGAGAACTAGAAACTATGGGTTTGAGCCCAAGGGCCTTATGGCCATCATCCCTCTTCTAGACCAATGCCACATATCATTCCTACTATTCTGCAGCAGACCAGCTTGAAGATCAATGAAGCACTGAGAGGCCACGGATGAGATGAACAGTCATCCTGTTTAAGGTGCACATGGTTCACATTTGATGTTGCCTATCCTTTGTCTTTATGTGTCATTTAGCTCATCATTGTTGGGTTTGTTTCCTTCAGTTGGTCTGGATTGGTTATATAGTGTTTGCTGAGCTGATCACAATTAGAGGTGCCTCAGTACAATGCTGATGATTCTGAAATCCAGCATTTTCACCCATGTTATGTTAATTTTAGTGAACATGAAGGGTTTTGATAGAGTAAAGACCATTGCTACTAACCAAAGGATTGGCACCCAGAGGACTCTATTTAAGATAACTGTGAAAAGAACTGAAAGGGATAATATATGGAAAATGCTTTTATGCAGCGACTGCACTGTCCAAGTGGTAGAAGCAGATCCAGTAGCAACTTTCAAATAGTTGGACGTTGTTCAAAGCTATAAAATTTATATCTTTTGAGTATATGTCTACCTTTGGTTTTCAGTAACACTTTGTTAACTTCTTACTAACAGCGCTAAAGTGGCACGAGCCATATATACATTTTCCCAGGAAGTTTGTATTGCTAAGCTCACTTTTTTTCTCTTTCACCATTTGTCCTGCAGTAAACTGTAAATAAATTATAATACTACTCAGCAGTGAGTTGCTGAAACAAATTCAGTGATACTGCTGCATCAGTTCTAAAGTCATTGCCATCCTAAAGTAAACCAGCTAACAATCCCAAAAGTTACATATCTATGGTCTACAAACTGGTTAAATGACTCATATTTAAGTTTCCCTCCCAAATAAGCCAAGTGGGCACCAGAGAAGAAAGAAGTTGCTCTGACCAGATCCTTGCACTCACTACTGACATTGAGGTGAGCATCCAGAAGCAACTCAAGACTGGAGCTGCCTTCATAGACTTATCATTAGAATACAACATTGTCCAGTGTGAAGGGCTGCTGCCGAAGCTTTCAACAATCATTCAATGCTGCAAAACTTAGAGATCCACTTCTGTCTAATGTTTGCTTTTCAAAGCTGGTTATGCATTTACAAACACAATTCTGTTGAAAGAACCTGTTCACAGGCCATTGTACTGATTAGTTGATTATAATGAAGCTCATGGAAAAGAGTAAAAAAGATGTCTAGTGTCCTTACTTTCCTAGTAATTGCATCACTGCAGGTGATTTACAAAAGGTGTCCTGCACAAGTTTGAAAGTATTGACAGGCTAGACTGGGGAACTCCTATCATAACTTCTAAGACACCACATGTTAGTTACCCAAAGGAGGAAAAAAATGCTATAATTGCAGACAAAACTATATACAGAAATAATTCTTACCACGTTAGATACAGAAAAAGGAAAATCTGAGACAATAAAATAACCTAAACTTGGTAGACCTTTAAGATTGTTGACACCATGCTGATAACCTACCAAATGTAAAG
Source organism: Cetorhinus maximus (assembly GCF_964194155.1). NCBI lineage: Eukaryota > Metazoa > Chordata > Chondrichthyes > Lamniformes > Cetorhinidae > Cetorhinus > Cetorhinus maximus. The sequence continues at coordinate 15,257 of NW_027598922.1, forward strand.
CATAATAGTAACGTTCAATTTTGAAGATTGCAATTTTAAATTGAATCTAATTAAAGCTGAGTTGGGTGTTAATTTGAGCTAATACAGTGCTATTGTAATTCCAAAGTCAATCCCAGTTTGCAGTGATTATGTTGATATTCACAATCTTGGCTACAAATAAGTGGTGGAATAAAGCAATTAGTCATTTGATAGTACAGAACTCGAGTATTGCTGAAAAAAAGACATGCTATCAAAGTTTTTCATTGTGCAAGACTAAAAGCTTCGATAGCATGTCTCTTTTTTCAACAATAAAGCAATGGTTAGTAATACATCATCTTTTCAGACCTCAATACCTTTCAAGTGAGTCATGTGTTCAGTGTGGTACTTTTAAAAGCAGTGCTGTACTACCAGTTACATCCTCTGCTGGTGGGAAAACTGCCTCTGGATTTTTTAAATAAATTAGATTATGGGGGAAACACTAAAACCAAATCAGGCATAATAGAAGATAAAATCATGATTCATTATTCCTAATATAAAAGCAATTGGAAGGAAGAAAGCCCCTATGGACGTGTTTTCTGAAGCTAAGGAATACAAGCTCAAATCCAGATTAATGAAATACATAGCTTAAGATATTAAATACTTTTAGTGTAATTTAGTTGCACAAGTGCAATGTCTGCATTGAAAGAATTCTTATATTAGTGTCAGTCAGTATAGTGCTTAGTTAACATTCTAAAATTTATCAAAATATGAAACTAAAACCACTATAACTAATTAATCCAGCATTTTCAATACCTGTACTTGAATTTATTCATAGCACTGGATACATGCTTGGGGTATTTCTCATTGCAGATGTACAGATTGTAATCGTTCTCTGGAATAAGGTCAACATCATGTAGAAATAGGCAGTCCCAGTCTTCATCCTTTAATGCTTCCCTCACGCCAACATTAAGTAGCTTTGCCCTGTTAAAGGTACGGTTTCCAGTCTGATGGCAAAATAATTTGCATTTTATTTAAAAATAAGACATTTAAAACATTGCATTCAGTACCCATTTAGTTCACATACCAGAAATGGCTCATTATAAATAGATTAGTATACGCATTGCAATTTAGTATAGTTATTTAGAATTCAAAAATTCAGTCTTGGATTGGACAAAAAAAATACAGCAAGTTATTAAAATGCATCAAATTTCATTGTAAAGTGAAATTTCCGCACACATTTTCCAGTAACTAAAAAAATATTTTATGTTGCAATCAATTTGTTTCCATTGCTACCTTTAACAAGATTGAAGGCAGTGTCTAGAAAATTAACAATGTGAATTTAAAATAAGTTAGCTACAGATTGGAATTAACAATGAGAAGGCACAAATTAGAAAAGCAGCTATTCAGCACGTTTACTTAGTTTAAAAAAATTAAACATTAAGCCTTTGGAATTTGTGGTAATGAACAGTACCAATGCTAAACATGAGGCAAAACATGCATTCAGTTGTCTTTGTCATAGAGTTGAAAGCAGTTGTGGTGGATGGGTGGAGGAGGGTTGGGATGAATGAGAGGTGAAGTTGCAGCCATTAATTTTGAGGTTTCTCAAACATTTGAAACTTTATCAAAGTTCTGAATAGTCATATTGGATTCTAAATTTTAACTGTTTCTCTCTTCACAGATGCTGCCAGTTTTTGTTCGCCAGCATCTGTGATGTTTTGCTTTATTACACTGTTACCTCCCCAGTCCTGAATGCTTGGGACCAAGTCATTTTCCAATTTTGGAATTTTCTGGATTATAGAACAATGTTAGAATGCCTAACCAGTGTGAAGTGGAAAACACCACATATATATTTATTTCAAGCATAAAACAGTGACAAAACATTATAAAGCAGTAATAAAAATTTGGTTAATTACTGTAACTTCCATGTTTCCACTTTCAAACTTCTGTGCTAGAATGATGCCACGAGTTGCTTGGGTCTGCTCAAAACATTTCTGGGGAACTGGCATTTCCAAATAATAGATTTCTGAACTGGGGAGGTTACAATGTATATTTCTTCTTCAACATGTGTATTTGATTATAAAATTAAGATTTCCGATTAAAAGTTATTTTTAAAGCTTATTTCACCAGATTCTTAACCTAAATTCAAGGGGCGGGGGAGATATATTAAAAAGGTCTCACATCTGATGGTATGCAGTACTAACCTCCTACACATGCCAAAAAATACTATGAAAAAGTTCTGTTCACAAAACAGTAAAAACCAAATTATTCCACTTTTAGTGCAGTCATGCAACTAGATGCTTAACAGTGTTACATGGCTGAAACTACTTTCTTCCACCTCTGTGCTTAAAATTTAAACTTATTAACAGAAGTGCATTTTTAAAAATCTATTATCCAAAGTCATAAACACTCCCAGATCAGGTGGACCACATGCAATGTCTTTTTCTGCTCAATTGTACAACACTACTGTATTACCAAAATGAATGTTTCTATTTCCCACAATTGTCTTGTACATCACAACTGCTAATTATGTTAATGAATCCAGAAAGACAGTTGCGTATAATATTAAGAACTGGATCACAACTACTCGAAGCCATGGCACAGTGGGGCCTTAAATATTCAAACTATTCTGTGTAAAGCACATTTTAGGGAGGATGTCAAAGCATTGAAGCTGGAATAGGGCAGGTAAACCAAAATGATACTAAAGATGAAGAACTGCATTGATGTGGAGAGATTGCAGAAGATGATTTTGCTTTTCTCAGAGCAGCAGTGCAGCAATCTCAAGGGAAGACCCTCATATGAGGTATTCTAAATTCAAGGGTTTGATAGCAGCACCCTAGTTACTCTGTTTCCTCAGGTAGTGAATTGGTAACCAGACTTCACAGATTTAAAATAATAGGCAAGAGATCCAGAGAGTAAATGAGGAGAAATCTTTTTCAGAGGTTTGGCAAGATCTGCCCTTGGAAATTTAAGGACACTAGAAGATTTGACCTAGCTTAGCCGGGGTGGGGAGGGAAAGGAATCACCAAAGTGAACCGTGCAGCTGGAGGGATTTCTCAGAAGACCAAGGGAAATGAGCTTTGAGGGTTACTAGGTGTTATGACTTAGTGAAACAGGGAGAAGTGGACCCTTTGGAAGCTGGGAGTAACTTTGGACTCTTTCCTGTAAAGACTAATTTTGCAAAGAGTGTGTTGTAAAGTATAAAATGTGGCTTGGGGTTTAAGTGTGTCAAAACACTGATAAGGGATGCCTTTTCTGTAGTTCATTAGTTGCCTAATAATTAATGTTTAGTTGATGTTGATTTTAGGTTGGTTTGTTGCTTGATATCTTGTGCGATTCCTCTAAGTTGGATGTTTTTTTTTGTTATCAGTCTCTGTGGGAATTGTAACAAAAGAGCTGGCACAGATCAAGCCAAAAGGAGCTTGCAGCACATAAGGAGGCCTATGAACCTGGGCATGAAACAGTGCCTAAGAGAAAGGTCAGCATGCTCACTCGTTCCAAGTTCCCAACAACAACTTATATTTATATAGTGCCTTTAACATGATGAAACGTCCCAAGGCACTTTACAAGTGCATCATAACACAAGTATGACACCAAGGTGCAGAGATATTAGGTCAGATACAAAAAGCTTGGTCAAAGAGGAAGGTTTTAAGGCATGTTTTAAAGGGGGAAAAAATTAGGTAGAGAGATGGAGAAATGTAGAGAGGAAATTCCAGAGCTTGGAGCCTAGACAACTGAAGGGATGGCCACCAACAATTATAACTGGGAATGCACAAGAGGCCAGAGTTTGAAGAGTGAAGATATCTGATGGTTCTGGGGTTGGAGGGGATTACAGAAATAGAGAGGGGTAAGAAGGGATTTGAAAACAAAGACGAGAATTTTAAAATGAAGACACTGCTTGAATGGGAATCAATGTAGGTCAGTAAGCACAGGGGTGATAGGGGAACAGGATTTGCTGCGAGTTAAGACATGTTTACCCATTTCAGCCCTGGTATCATTCTGGTCAATCTGCACCACATCTGCTCCAAGGTGGATATCTCGGAAAGTAGCAACAGCTGGAGGACATTTCATCCCTCCAGACTGTTTTGCAATTCAAATGAGATCATGACTGAACTATGACCCAACTCCATTACCCGCCTTGCCTCATATCAATAATGTATCAATTTCAGTTTTAAAATTATTTTATCTAGAATCAATTGCTATTTGCGGAGAGTTCCAAACTTCCACGAGCTTTTGCTCTAGCATTTAGTCTATGCTCTCTCGTCGTGAAAACTTGAAGTGGGAGGGGAGGGATCCAGTTGTCGTCGTCCACATTGGGACCAATGACATTGATAGGACGAGAAAGGAGGTTCTGCTGAAAGAATTTGAACAGTTAGGAGCTAAATTAAAAAGCAGAACCTCCAAGGTAATAATCTCGCGACTACCACCTGAGCCACGGGCAAACTGGCATAAGGCAAATAAAGTCAAGGAGTTAAATGCATGGCTCAAAGATTGGTGTGGGAGGAATGGGTTTCAGTTCATGGGGCATTGGCATCAGTGCTGGGGTAGAAGGGAGCTGTTCCGGTGGTACAGGCTTCACTTGAACCGTGCTGGGACCAGTGTCCTGGTGAACCGAATAACTAGGGCTATAGAGAGGGCTTTAAACTAAATATAGGGGGAGGGGGGAGGATTCTGGAAAGGGGATACATAGGCTTACAAAGCAAAAGGATATGGCAGCCTTGCAGAGGTAATAATACCCAGAGTGTGGCAGGAAGGGACAGAGTGTACAAACATAAAAACACAGCAGCACATAGGGTCAAAGGGGGAAAAAAATGGTAAAAAAGCGAAATCAATGGCTCTTTACTTAAATGCATGTAGTATTCTGAACAAAATTAATGAATTAAAGGAAGTAGCTACAGAGATAGTGGATGCACTGACAGTAATCTTCCGAGAATTCCTGGATTCTGGAGAAGTCCCAGAGGATTGGAAAACTGCCAATGTAACACCCTTATTCAAAAAGGGAGGGAGACAAAAAATAGGTAACTATAGGCCAGTTAGCTAACATCTGTCATTGAGAAAATGTCAGAGCCTATTATAAAGGATGTAATAGCAGAGCATTTAGAATTACATAATCTAATCAAGCAGAGTCAGCATGGCTTCATGAAGGGAAAATCATGCCTGACAAATTTATTAGAATTCTTTGAGGTGGTAACTATCAGGATAGATAAAGGGGATCCAGTAGATATAATATATTTGAATTTCCAAAAGGCAATTGATAAGGTACCACACATAAGGCTACTCAATAAAATAAGAGCCCATGGTATTGGGGGTAGTATATTAGCATGGATAGGGAATTGGTTAACTAATAGAAGACAAAGTTGAAATAAGGGGGGCATTTTTAGGATGGAAACCTGTGGAGTGCCACAGGGATCAGTGCTGGGGCCTCAACTATTTACCATATATATTAATGACTTAAATGAGAGAAATGAATATACAATCGCCAAATTTGCAGATGATACAAAAATAGGTGAGAAGGCAAGTGGTGAGGATGACACAAGGAGTCTACAGAGGGATACAGATAGGAGGGCAGGTGGAATATAAAGTGGGAAAATGTGAGGTTATGCACTTTGGCAGGAAGATCAGAGGAGCTGAATATTATTTAAATGGAGAAAGACTGCTGAAGGCTGCAGCGTAGAATGCTTTGGGAGTCCTAATGTATGAATCCCAAAAAGCTAGCATTCAAGTTCAGCAGGTAATAGGGAAGGCAAATGGAATGTTGGCCTTTATTTCAAAGGGAATGGAGTATAAAAATAGGGAAATAGTGGTAAAACTATACAAAAGCACTAGTCAGACCACTCCTAGAATACTGTGAACAGTTTTGGTCCCCTTATCTAAGGGGAGATATACTGGCATTGGAGGCAGTCCAGAGAAGGTTCACTAGGTTGATTCCAGGTATGGAGGGATTTTCAAATGAGGAGAGGTTGAGTAGGTTAGGCCTATACTCGTTGGAGTTTAGAAGACTGAAAAGCGACCTTATTGAAACATAAAAGATTCTTAGGGGGCTTGACAGGGTGAATGCTGAGAGGTTGTTTCCCCTTGTCTAGGACCAGAGGGCATAATCTCAGAGTAAGGGGTCGCCCATTTGAAACAAAGATGGAGGAATTTCTTCTCTCAGGGGGTAGTTAACCTTTGGAATTCTTTACCACAGAGGGCTGTAGAAGATGGGTCATTAAGTATATTCAAGAATATACTGAGATGGATAGATTTTTAATCGGTAAGGGAATCAATAGTTATGGGGAAAGGCAGGAAAGTGGAGTTGAGGATTATCAGATCAGCCATGATCTGATTGAATGCTGGAGCAGACTCGATAGGTCAAATAGCCTACTTCTGCTCCTACGTCTTATGGTTGTAGACTCTCCAATCTACCCGAACTGTTTCCCCTTAATGGCTTGAAACCTTCATTTAAAGCATTCTTTAATTTTCTAAATTCCATCAAATACAACTCTCACTTGTTTAATCCCTGGTTGGAATTTCATCCAGGTATCATTCTGGTAAATCTACACAGCACTCCCTTCAAGGTCAATGTACCTACCCTTCCCAAAGTGCGGTGGCTAGAACGCTCATGATATTTTAGATGTGAGCTAACCAGGGTTTTGTCTAGGTGAAACATGACCTGAATACCCTTGTATTCTAGCCCTCAGGGTATAAAGGTCTTCATCCCATTGGTCTTTTTGATTATTTTCTGTACCTGTTCATGCCACTTAACTGATTTAAGTACCTGAATTCCACCCCCACACCTGCCAAAGTCTCTTTGGACCTCCACTGTTTCCAGTTTTTCGACAGTTAGAAGGTACCCTATTCTATCCCTTTTATGTCTAATGAGGATGATCTTCTATAATAATTGGATGTGTAATATACATTACAGCATTTGTCTTAAAAGAAAGATCACATGATCTTGGTACCCAGTAGCAGAGTAGCGCAGACTATATCTGTAATCAGTAGTCTTGAGTTAGAGTCGGAAGAGTAAACACAGAATTTTGAGTTGTAAGCACACAAGTGTAGCTGCTGAGTTCCTTTTGTAAATAAACAGAATGAGTTTCTTCTAATAACGGTCTACAGATCTTCTGTCTTGGTACCAACTCGGTCACCCTGAAACAAGCGTGCAACCTGGATCCCTATGCCCCAACAATCCAGGGCACGAGATCCAACGCCGTCCATATGCCTACATTTAAATAATTTGCCATGGCTTTGCCTATTCACTTAATCTATCAATATTGCTTTGTAATTTTATTCTTCCATCTTTTCCTATCTTTGCGACATCAACAAATCTGTATACGTGGCTTTTTATCCCATCTTAAGTTGCTAATGAATACAGTGAAAAGGTGAAGCCCCAACACACATCCTTGCAGGACACCATTATTCACAGTCTATTAATTAGAGTACCTGCCAATTATCTCTGTTCTGTCTCCTGCTGCTCAGCCAATTTCCTAACCAGGTCAATAATTTGCCTTCAATTTCAAGGACTTCAACAGTTTATGAGATACTTTATTAAATCCTTCTGAAGTCCATATAAATAACATCCATACACATTTCATTGTTCACTACTTCAGTCACCTCTTCAAAAAATTCAGTCAGATTCATCAGGTATGGCCCATTCTTACAAATCTATTCTGCTCACTGATTAGCTGAAATTCAAAACAGGGCTAGCATTCATGGACATTCAAGAGGCTTTGTAGACCATCAGCAGAAGAATTGTATTCAACCACAAACTGTAGTCTCATGAGCTGGCATATCCCTCATTCTACTATTACCATCAAGCCAGGAATCAACCTTGATTCAAATGAGGCGTGCAGGAGAGCATGGCAGGAGCAGCACTAGGTATACCTAAAAATGACATACTAACTTTGTGAAGCTATGACACAGGTATCATTCATTCTGAACAGCAGAATCAGTATGTGACAGACAGGGTAAGCAATCCCACAACTCATAGATCAGATCAAAGTTCTGCAGCCCGCCACACCCAGTCATGAATGGTGATGACCAAATAACTAACGAGAAGGGGGAGTTCCACAAACATTCCCATCCTCATTAATGGGAGAGTCCAGCACAACAGTGCTAAAGGCACAGCTGAAGCATTTGCAATTATCTTCAGTCAAACAGTGGGTCATTCATTTCTGCCTCCTCTTGAAGTCTCCAACATCACAGATGCGAGTCTTCAGCCAACTCAACTCATTCCACATGATTTAAAAAATGGCCGAATAGAGAAAAGGCTATGGGACCCAATAACAACCCAGGAGTAGTACTGAAAACTTGTGCTACAAAACTAGCCAAACACCTAGCAAAGCTCTTCCAGAACAGCTACAACACTGGCATTTAGCCGATAAGGTGAAAGAATTGCTCAGGTTTCTAATGTCCACAAAAAACCAATCCAGCCAATTACTGCCCCATCATCCTACAAATCAGCAAATGACTTACGGTATTATTGACACACTGGTTTGAGTCATACCTAGCACAAGAGAAAGATGGTTGTAGTTTTTGGATGCAATCATCTCAGCCACAGGTCATCACTACAGAAGTCCCTCAGGGTAGTATCCTAGGCACAACCATCTTTAGCTACTTTATTAAGGGCCTTCCTGCCATCATGAGGAAATGAGGATGTTCGCTGGTGACTGCAGAGTGTTAAGGGACCATTCAGGCCACCCAAGTAGTGAAGCAATCCACCCACATACAAGAACATCATTCAAACTTGGGCTGCTAAGTGGCAAGTAATATTCAAGTCACATAAGTGCCAGGCAATGACCATTTCCAGGAGAGAATCTAAATATCTCCCACTGATGTTCAATGTCATTACCATTGCTACATCTTTCACAAACAAATGGGGGACTACCATTGACTAGAAACTGAACCGGACCATCCATCTAAATACTGTGCTACAAGAGCAGGTCTGAGGCTGAAAATTCTGCGGTGGGTAATTCATTTCCTGACTCCCCAAACCCTGCCCACCATCTATACAGCATAAGTCAGGAGTATGATCAAATACTCCCCACTTGCCTGGATAAGTGCATCTCCAACAATACACACAAAGTTGGATACTATTCAGGTCAAAACAGCCTGCTTGATCAGCACTCCATCCACCATCTTACACATTCACTCCATCCATCAAAATAGTAGTAGTGTATAATTACAAGATGCAATGCAGCAACTCACCAAGGTTTGTTTGAGAGCACCCTCCAAACTTGAGCTCCACCACCTAATGGAACAAGAGCAGCAGACAAAACGAACACACACCACCTGCAAGTTCCACTCAAAGCCATACACCATCCTGGCTTGGAACTATATCACTTTACTTTCACTGTCACTGGATCAAAATCCAAGAACTCTCAGCCTAGTGGCACTGTGTGTACACCCAGCTCCCATGGACAACAGTGGTTCATAAGAACTTGGAGCATGAGTAGGCCATTCGCCCTGTGAACCCGCTCCGCCATTCAATGTGATCATGGCTGATCTTCTACTTCGACACCATTTTCCTGCACTATCCCTGTACCTTGATGCTTTTAATATATAGAAATCCATTAATCTCAGTATTGAACATACTCAACAAATGAGTCTCCACAGCTCTCTGGGGCAGAGGATTCCAAAGATTTACTATTCTGAGTGAAGGAATTGCTCATCTCAGTCTTAAGTGGCCTGCCCCTTATTCTGAGACTATGTCCCCTGGTTCTAGACCCCTCCAGCCAAGGGAAACAACCTTCCTGATTTTACCCTGTAAGGCCCTGTAATAATTTTATATGTTTGAATGAGATGACCTCTCATTCTTCTAAACTCCAGAAAATAAAGGCCCTATCTATTTAATTTTTCCTCATAGGACAATCCCTCCATCCCAGGAACTAGGTTAGGGAAACTTCAATACACTCTCTCCATGGCAAGTATATCATTCCTTGGGTAAGGAGACCAAAACTGCACACAATACTCCAGATGTAATCACACCAAGGCTCTATATAATTGCAGTAGTATATCCTTACTCCTATGCTAAAATCCTCTTGTAATGAAGGCCAACATACCATTGCCTTCTTAATTGCTTGAGTACTTGCATGTTAGTTTTCAGTGACTCACGAACAAGGACACCCAAGTTCCTTTAAAGTTCAACACTTCCCAGCCTCTTACCATTTAAGAAATACTGTGTATTTCTGTTTTTCTACCAAAATGGATAATATATTTCTCCACATTGTATTCCATCTGGCAAATTTTTGCCCACTCACTTAGCCTCTCCAAATCCCCTTGAAGTGTCTTTGCATTCTCCTCTCAATTCACACTTCCATCTAGTTTTGTGTCATCTGCAAACTTGAAAGTTACATTTAATCCCCACATCCAAATCATTGATATAGAAATTGGGAATAGCTGGGGCCCCAAGCACTGATACTTGTGGTACGCCATTTGTCACAGCCTGCCAACCTGAAAATGACCCATTTATTCCTTTCATTTTCACTCCGTTAACCAGTTCTCAATCCATGCCAGTATACTCCCACCAATCCCATGTGCTCTACTTTTGTTTACTAACCTCTTGTATGGGACCTTATCAAAAGGTTTCTGAAAATCTAAATACACCACATCCCACCAGTTCCCCCTTATGTATTTTCTAGTTCCATCCTCAAAAAGCTCCAAGAGGTTTATTAAATATGATTTCCCCTTCATAAATCCATGTTGACTCCGCCCAATCCTACTGTTATTTTCTATGTGTCCTGTTATCACATCCTTTATTAGATTCTGGCATTTTCCCTACTACTGATGTTAGGCTAACAGGTCTGTAGTTCCCAATTTTCCCTCTCCCTCCTTTCTTAAATAGTAAGGTTACATTTGCTACCTTCCAATCTGCAGGAAGCATTCCAGAGTCTGTAGAATTTTTAAAGATGACCACCAATGCATCGGCTATTGTTACAGCCACCTCTTTAAACATTCTGGGATGTAGATCATCAGGTTCAGGGGATTTAACTACTTTAAGTCCCACTAATTTCTCATTTTTTAAATTAATATCTTTCAGTTCCTTATTTACACTAGTCCCTTAATTTTCCATTATTTCTGGGAGATTTTTAGTATTTTCTGCTGTGAAGACAGAAAATATTTGTTTAGTTTCTCTGCAATTTCCTTATTCCCCATTATAAATTCTCCTGACTCCACTTGTAATGGACCCACATTTGTTTTTGCTAATCTTTTTCCTTTTTACATTCCTAAAAAAGTTTTTAGAGTCCGTTTTTATGTTTCTCGCTACTTTACCCTCATATTCTATTTCTGCTCTCAATCTTTTTCTTGGTCCTCCTTTTCAAAATTTTAAAATGCTCCCAATCCTCAGGCTTATTTTTTTTGGCAACTTTATACACTTCCGCCTTTGGTCCAATACAATCCTTGATTTCTTTTGTTAGCTATGGTTGGAACACTTTCCTTGCTGGGTTTTTGTGCATTAAAGGAATGTACTTTTATTGTAAACTATTTATTAGTTCTTTAAAATGCTAGCCATTGCCTGCCTACCATCATACCTTTTAATGTAGTTTCCCGTTCCACCATAGCCAATTTCATTTATTTCATCAACCTCCAACTTGTAGCTTGTAGATAGTGGACAGGCTTTGGAGAATCAGGTGAGATACTTGAATTCCCAACCTTTGACCTGCACTTGTAGCCACGCATTTATATGGCTGGGTCAGATCAGTTTCTAGTCAATGGTAACCACTCACTTGTTGATAATGGAGAATTCAGCGACGATAATGCTGTTGAATGTCAAGGGGAGATGGTTAGATTCACTCTTGTTGGAGATGATAATTGACCAACCCTTGCGCGTGGCGAACATTACTTGCCACCAAGCTTGAGTATTGTCCAGATCTTGCTGAACATAGACATTGAGGACTGAATAAATCAGCAAACATCCCCACATCTAACCATGTGATGGAGGGAAGATCAATGATGAAGCAGCTGAAGCTGGTTGGGTCCAGGACACTACCCGGAGGAACTCCTGCACAATGTCTCAGGCTTAGATGATTAGCTATCAACAACCACAACCATCTTCCTTTGCCCAAAAGCACAACACTGCGGATGCTGGATATCTGAAATAAGATCAGAAAATGCAGTATATTCTCAGCATGTTATGGCAGTTTCTGCGGAAAGAAATAGAGTTAACCTTTCCAGTCTGTGATCTTTTCTCAGAACTTGGCATGAAAGCAAGGTGGAGAATTAGAAGAACAGAACTTCAAGGTAGGCATTCTTGCAAGAGAAGCGGTAGTGTTTGATATGACTCCAACTAGTCGGAAGTTTTCCCCAACTTGCCCCCTGCCCCAGGAAAACTTATATTTTATGTTGGAGTGACTGGAGTGATGGTCCCTTTAAAAATCTTATTGCGAACAGCCACTTGCATCCAGTAACTGACCAAGCTGCCTGGGAGAGGAACAATAAGGAAGAGGGGTTCAATCAGAATTTAACTATAGGGGTGAGTATGGTCCTGGGCGTGTTTGTGTCCAAGCAGTTTAGTTCTTAGTATAAGTTTGGTGCAGAAAACATCTCTTTCACACAGGAGTCAGTTGAAAATTTGCACGTTGGTTAAAAGAGTTTAAAACTTGTTAACTGAAAGACTCCTAGAAGAGAGTTGGACTTCTAGGAATAGCCAAGCTGAGAAGAGTGAGAGATCTAGATACAAGACTCCTGTATTAAAGAACCTAAGAACCAGGAGAGTTCTGACCAAAGCTGGCTAAGCTAAGACGCTAGTGAAGCCAATGTTGAACTGGGAGTTTACAACCATGGGAGGAGATTTGAAGGGACAACCTTGCTAGAAGTGGAAAACCCAAGAAATCTCAGCCCTTATATGAGTCGGAGTTCTGTTTCAAAGATTAAGCGGTTAATTTTCTGATTTCTGGTAAGTCTCTCACTTGAGTTATTGGGAGTGTAAGTCAAAGGGGTGAAGAAGGAAATTTGAGTTGACAAGTTCAGTACAGAGTATAAGTAACAGCATTCATTGTACTTTTAACATCTTTAACATGGCTTTTTTTAAGATAGACTGCATTATGTTTTGATTTTTGTTTAGTAAAATTCTATAGTGAACCTTGTGGCTTCATTCTTTCAGTAAATACCTGGGTTTTTGGATTTCCAAACAACAAAAAAAAAAGTTCTTGATCTCTACTGAGATCATTTATTGTCTATCACCATTTACATCTGGATGTGGTAGGGCTGCAGCATTTTGATCTGATCCATTGGTTGTGGGATTGTTTAGCTCTGTCTATGGCATGCTGCTTCCACTGTTTAGCATGTATGCACCCATGTTATAGCTTCACCAGGTTGGCATCTCATTTTTAGGTTTGCCTGGTGCTGCTCCTGACATTTTCTCCTGCACCCTTCATTGAATCAGAGCAGATTTTCTGACTTGATGGTAATGACGAGCAAGATAGCTCTAGTGGGGGTGGGGTGAAATAAACCATGGGTGGAATACATTTAAAAATAATGGAAATAGGTGGAAAAAGAAAAATCTATATAAATTATTGGAATAAACAAAAGGGAGGGGGAAGAAACGGAAAGGGGGTGGGGATGGAGGAGGGAGTTCAAGATCTAAAGTTGTTGAACTCAATATTCAGTCCGGAAGGCTGTAAAGTGCCTAGTCGGAAGATGAGGTGCTGTTCCTCCAGTTTGCGTTGAGCTTCACTGGAACAATGCAGCAAGCCAAGGACGGACATGTGGGCAAGAGACCAGGGTGGAGTGTTAAAATGGCATGCGACAGGGAGGTCTGGGTCATTCTTGTGGACAGACCGAAGGTGTTCTGCAAAGCGGTCGCCCAGTCTGCGTTTGGTCTCTCCAATGTAGAGGAAACCGTATTGGGAGCAACGAATGCAGTAGACTAAGTTGGGGGAAATGCAAGTGAAATGCTGCTTCACTTGGAAGGAGTGTTTGGGCCCTTGGACGGTGAGGAGAGAGGAAGTGAAGAGGCAGGTGTTGCAGAGGTAGCTGTGGGAGTCGGTAGGCTTGTAATGGATATTGGTGGACAGTCTATCACCAGAAATTGAGACAGAGAGGTCAAGGAAGGGAAGGGAAGTGTCAGAGATGGACCATGTGAAAATGATGGAGGGGTGGAGATTAGAAGCAAAATTAATAAATTTTTCCAGGTCCCAACGAGAGCATGAAGCAGCACCGAAGTAATCATCGATGTACCGGAGAAAGAGTTGTGGGAGGAGGCCGGAGTAGGACTGGAACAAGGAATGTTCCACATACCCCATAAAGAGACAGGCATAGCTGGGGCCCATGCAGGTACCCATAGCCACATCTTTTATTTGGAGGAAGTGAGAGGAGTTAAAGGAGAAATTGTTCAGTGTGAGAACAAGTTCAGCCAGATGGAGGAGAGTAGTGGTGGATGGGGATTGTTCAGGCCTCTGTTCGAGGAAGAAGCTGAGAGCCCTCAGACCATCCTGGTGGGGGAATGGAGGTGTAGAGGGATTGGACGTCCATGGGGAAGAGGAGGCGGTTGGGGCCAGGGAACTGGAAATTGTTGATGTGACGTAAGGTGTCAGAGGAATCACGGATGTAGGTGGGAAGGGACTGGACAAGGGGAGAGAGAAGGGAGTCAAGATAGCGAGAAATGAGTGGGGCAGGAACAGGCTGACACGATCAGTCTTCCGGGACAGTCCTGTTTGTGGATTTTGGGTAGGAGGTAGAAGCGGGCCATCCAAGGTTGGGCGACTATCAGGTTGGAAGCTGTGGGAAGAAGATCTCCAGAGGAGATGAGGTCAGTGACAGTCCTGGAAACAATGGCTTGATGTTCAGTGGTGGGGTCATGGTCCAGGGAGAGGTAGGAGGAAGTGTCTGCGAGTTGACGCTCAGCCTCCGCGAGGTAGAGGTCAGTGCACCAGACAACAACAGCACCACCCTTATCAGCGGGTTTGATGACAATGTTAGGGTTGGACCTGAGAGAACGGAGTGCAGTAAGTTCAGAGAGAGACAGGTTAGAATGGGTGAGAGGAGCAGAGAAATTGAGACGACTAATGTCACGCCGACAGTTCTCAATGAAAAGATCAAGAGCAGGTAAGAATCCAGAGGGAGGGGTCCAGGTGGAGGGAGAATATTGGAGGTGGGTAAAAGGATCCGTTGAACGGGGAGAGGACTCCTGCCCAAAGAAGTGAGCACGGAGACGAAGGCGGCAGAAGAAGAGTTCAGAATCGTGCCGAGCCTGAAATTCATTGAGATGAGGGCGTAAGGGTATGAAACTAAGTCCTTTGCTGAGCACTGAACGTTCATCGTCGGAGAGGTGAAGGTCAGGGGGTATAGTGAATAAACGGCCGGGGCTGGGACAGAGGGACAGGGTGCAGGGTCCTAAATGGGTGTTGGTGTCGATGAGTTGTTGGAGCTTGCGTTCCTTAGCACTTGAGAGAAAGAGAAAAAGTTTCTTGTTGAGGCGTCGGATGAGACGAAGAATAAAATGAAACTGGGGGCACGCGCAGCTTTGAAAAAGGGTGCGGCGGTGCTGCCAGAGGGAGAGGTCAAGTGTGTTCATATGGCGGCGCATGGCACTGAGTGTGGCTCTCAGGATGCGATGGGAACAGCAGTCTGAGAAACGTTTTACGTCCCGGAGATACCTGTAATCCTGGGTGGGTTTGAAACACAAGGGATGGAATTTCAGTTGAAATTTCAGTTGTTTTTACCCCCAGGCAATTAACAAGGAGATAAAAACAACAAACTACTGCGGATGCTGGAAATCCAAAACAAAAACAGAATTACCTGGAAAAACTCAGCAGGTCTGGCAGCATCGGTGGAGAAGTAAAGAAGCGACGTTTCGAGTCCACATGACCCTTCAACAGAATTAACAAGGAGGACTTTTTGGAGTAGACTGGCAGGATGTGACATTGTCATTTCTAGTCCCTAGGTTGATGTTGGGTTATCCAGCTGGTTTTATTGCTTTTTGACTTTCCTGCACAGGTTTGGAATACTGAGTGGCATGCTAGGCCATTTAAGAGGATAGTTAAGAGTCAACCATGCTGTTGTGGGTCTGGCGTCACATGCAGACCAGATCTGGTAAAGACCGCAGATTTCCTTCCATAAAAGGATATTCGTGAAACAGATGGGTTTTTACAACAATCTGAAAGTTTTGTGATGATCGTTACTGAGATTAGCCTTTAATTCCAGATTGAATTGAATTTAAATTGATCCAGCTACCATGGTGGGATTTGGATAAAAACAAAAAACTGCGGATGCTGGAAATCCAAAACAAAAACAGAAATACCTGGAAAAACTCAGCAGGTCTGGCAGCATCGGCGGAGAAGAACAAAGTTGACGTTTCGAGTCCTCATGACCCTTCAACAGAACCAAAGACTTGGGTTCTGTTGAAGGGTCATGAGGACTCGAAACGTCAACTTTGTTCTTCTCCGACGACGCTGCCAGACCTGCTGAGTTTTTCCATGGTGGGATTTGGACTTGTCTCCAGAGCCTTAGCCTGGGCCTTGAATATGCATCCAGTAAAATTTCCACTATGCTATTGCCCACCAGCAGCCATGTCTCTGGAATTGCCATCATATTTGACAAGTTGAATTTGCATTTGCAATTTATTTATTTTGTTCCTTATACTCCATGTCTGTACGAAGGGTTACACATTTCAGCCACATATCCTAACCCATCCGTCTACTTATGTTTTATCCACACATTTCCAATTTCTCCCCCATGGTTTAATTACTTACATCTTTTAGTTTTCCCATTATCTGTAGAAATCTACCTTATCCAGCATAGTCCTCCTCCCCTGTTAGTATTTTAAAGTCCTTGTGACCACCCTATTTATCCTTTTTGCTAGGATCGTGATCCCAGCCCAGTTCAGATGCAGCCCATCACAAAGGCAGGGCTCAAAATACACAGGAGGCGGTGGGCAAATTCATTTTGGAAACCTCACAATAGCCCCCAAAAACTCAATGGCGAAGGTGAAAAATTCAAGAGAAGTCACACCCATGACTGGAGGAGCAGCGAGCACAGGAGACAGAATCTGTGAGGACCTGATCCTCCAATCACAGGGCTTTCCCTCCTACTCTTTTTTTCTAACCTTAATCTTTTACTTTGCTGGGGTGTCCGGCTTCCTTGGGCAGCAGCACAGCCTGGATTTGTGGCAGGATCTCACCCTGGGCTATGTTAAGTCTCCCCAGCAGCTTGTTGAACTCCTTGTCATTGCAGATGGCTGCGGAGACGATGGATATGATGCCATTCCCAGTCACGTTGCCAGCCAGCTCCAGGATCGCGACAGTGGTCAGGTAGGTGACCCTTGCACACTTTGCAGTATCCGGTAGATGCTGGTGACAAGGAGCTGGAGACAAGCTCTGGAAGAGATCTTGGCTTTGGCCTGAGCAGATACCAACCGCCAGGGCCACTGCCCATCAGGAGGAACTGCTGTGTGCACTGCGCTCTCTATCCTGTATTTGTTCCCCTGCCATCAGAGTCTCATTAGGCCCCAGCTCCCAATCCTGGGGGATTCGCCTATAATCATGCCCAGGCCTGACTTCAACTGAGGCAGGATTGCACCTTGGAACAGCCAGCAATAGGGGGGCAGCAGCCCAGACTGTGTCTGTCTCCCTCTCACACCCAATGGAGGGTGGAGAGAGGTGGTAGAGCATGATCTTGTGGTCTGTTTTAAATTCTGTTCAATAACTTGGTATTTTGAGCTGATATTTCTAACAAGGTATCATAACATCCTTGCAACTTAATTCTGGTTTATGTATCCTACACAGTGAGGAATCACTCATCTAGGTTGTCAGTGAAGCTCAATTTGCTTGTAATTGAAATTCTTGATTAGATGACAATATTGTAATCTCATTCCTCATATTAAACATTTTATGTAGACTTACATCCATGCTCTTTCTCTATAGCCCTGTGATTTCTAGGACCCTACCATAGACAGAACACACTCAAATGATGATCTTACAAATCCTATTAAAACAGGAAGGCATTTATTTTGGGCCTCTTCAAGTCATCTGGAAACCGAATCCATAAGTTAACAATGAATGAAGTACTCCTTGATTTTTTAGCTTCTAGTTTTCCCTAGCCTATAAACTGGGATAACTTTTCTCCAATAAAAACAGAAAATGCTGGAAATACTCAGATCTGGCAGCATCTGTGGAGAGAAGAGCAGAATTAATGTTTCAGGTCGATGACCTTTTATCTGTTTCTCTCACTGATGATGCCAGTTATTTGTGTTTTTATTTCAGATTTCCAGCATCCACAGTATTGCATATTTATTTTTGTTTAGACTGATGTGGACAGTATGTTCTTCAGTTCCTTCCTGTAACTTTTCATGATGATACAGGGTACTTTGGATTCCTATTGCCACATGCCATTCAAGTGGCTGAGAAAAGTCATTAGCAAGCCAACTGGAATAGGTACAAAAATGTTAACTTTCTTAAAAAAAAACAGGGGTCTGGATATTTATACCAGGCATTGCATGCCATGTTTCAGGTTGGTTAAAATTAGTCTTATAACCCTGGAGTGCATGCCAATTAAATTTTATAATAAAAAGAAAAACTTGCATTTATATAATTATTTTCGCAAGCATTGAATATCTCAAAAAAGCTTTACAGCCAAGAAAGAGCTTTTTGAAGTGTAGTTTATGTCATATACACCTTAATGACAAAATCATGCCCGGAAGAAACTGTTTTAACAGTGCAGTTTGGTTTTGCTTTAAGAGAGACAGAAAGACAGAGAGAGAGAGCGCGATAGGCAGACGGACAGAGTGAGAGAGAGAGAGAGAGAGAGACTGACACCGACAGAGAGAGAGAGAGAGACAGAGACCGACAGAGAAAGAGAGAGACCGACAGAGAGAGAGAGACCGAGAGAGAGAGAGAGAGAGACCGAGAGAGAGAGAGAGAGAGACCGAGAGAGAGAGAGAGAGAGACCGAGAGAGAGAGAGAGAGAGACCGAGAGAGAGAGAGAGAGAGACCGAGAGAGAGAGAGAGAGACACCGAGAGAGAGAGAGAGAGACACCGAGAGAGAGAGAGAGAGACACCGACAGAGAGAGAGAGAGACACCGACAGAGAGAGAGAGAGACACCGACAGAGAGAGAGAGAGACACCGACAGAGAGAGAGAGAGACACCGACAGAGAGAGAGAGAGACACCGACAGAGAGAGAGAGAGACACCGACAGAGAGAGAGAGAGACACCGACAGAGAGAGAGAGAGACACCGACAGAGAGAGAGAGAGACACCGACAGAGAGAGAGAGAGACACCCGACAGAGAGAG
>NW_027598923.1:0-34414 GCF_964194155.1 Cetorhinus maximus
CTGTCTCTCTGTCGCATTCTTGCGCTCTTTCTCGCTCTCTCTATCTCTCGCACTCTCGCTCTCTCTCTCTGTCTCGCACTCTCTCACTCTGTCTCTCTCGCACTTTATCTCTCTCTCTCGCCCTCACACCCTGTCTCTCTCTCTCGTTCTCTCGCTCTGTCTCTCTCTCTCGTCTCTCGCTCTCTCTCGCATTCTGTCTCTCTCTTGCACTCTCACCCTGTCTCTCTCTCTCGCTCTCTCGCTCTGTCTCTCTCTCTCACACTGTCGCTCTCTCTCACACTCTGTCTCTCTCTCGCACTCTGTCTCTCTCCCGCACTCTGTCTCTCTCCCGCACTCTGTCTCTCTCCAGCACTCTGTCTCTCTCCCGCACTCTGTCTCTCTCTTGCACTCTGTCTCTCTCTCGCACTGGGTCTCTCTCGCACTCTCGCACTTTGTCTCTCTCTCTCGCACTCGCACTCTGTCTCTCTCTCTCGCATTCGCACTCTGTCTCTCTCGCACTCTGTCTCTCTCTCGCACTCTCGCTCTGTCACTCTCTCTCGCACTGTCTCTCACTCGCACTCTCGCACTGTCTCTCTCTCGCACTCTCGCTCTCTGTCTCTCTCTCTCGCACTTTTGCACTCTCGCTCTCTCTCTCGCAATCTTGCTCTGTCTCTCTCTCTCTTGCACTCTCGCTCTGTCTCTCTCTCTCTTGCACTCTCGCTCTGTCTCTCTCTCTCTCGCACTCTCACTCTCTCTCGCACTCTTGCACTCTGTCTCTCTCTCTCTCGCATTCGCACTCTGTCTCTCTCTCTCGCACTCTTGCACTCTGTCTCTTTCTCTCGCACTCTGTCTCTCTCCCGCACTCTGTCTCTCTCCCGCACTCTGTCTCTCTCCCGCACTCTGTTTCTCTCTGGCACTCTGTCTCTCTCTCGCACTCGCACTCTGTCTCTCTCTCGCATTCTTGCACTCTGTCTCTCTCTCTCGTTTTCGCACTCTGTCTCTCTCTCTCGCACTCTTGCACTCTGACTCTCTCGCACTCTGTCTCTCTCCCGCACTCTGTCTCTATCCCGCACTCTGTCTCTCTCCCGCACTCTGTCTCTCTCCCGCACTCTGTCTCTCTCCCGCACTCTGTCTCTCTCCCGCACTCTGTCTCTCTCCCGCACTCTGTCTCTCTCCCGCACTCTGTCTCTCTCCCGCACTCTGTCTCTCTCTCGCACTCTGTCTCTCTCTCGCACTCTGTCTCTCTCCCGCACTCTGTCTCTCTCCCGCACTCTGTCTCTCTCGCACTCTGTCTCTCTCGCACTCTGTCTCTCTCTCACTCTGTCTCTCTCGCACTCTGTCTCTCAGTCGCACTCAGTCTCTCTTTCGCACTCAGTCTCTCTCTCGCACTCTGCCTCTCTCTCGCACTCTGTCTCTCTCGCACTCTGTCTCTCTCTCGCACTCTCGCACTGTCTCTCTCTCGCACTCTTGCACTGTCTCTCTCTCGCACTCTCGCACTCTGTCTCTCTCTTTCACACTCTTGCACTCTCTCTCGCACTCTCGCTCTCTCTCTCGCACTCATGCTCTGTCTCTCTCTCTCTTGCACTCTCGCTCTGTCTCTCTCTCGCACTCTCGCTCTCTCTCTAGCATTCGCACTCTGTCTCTCTCTGTCTCTCTCCCGCACTCTGTCACTCTCCCGCACTCTGTCTCTCTCCCGCACTCTGTCTCTCTCCCGCACTCTGTCTCTCTCCCGCACTCTGTCCCTCTCCCGCAATCTGTCTCTCTCCCGCACTCTGTCTCTCTCCCGCACTCTGTCTCTCTCCCGCACTCTGTCTCTCTCCCGCACTCTGTCTCTCTCCCGCACTCTGTCTCTCTCCCGCACTCTGTCTCTCTCCCGCACTCTGCCTCTCTCCCGCACTCTGCCTCTCTCCCGCACTCTGCCTCTCTCCCGCACTCTGCCTCTCTCCCGCACTCTGCCTCTCTCCTGCACTCTGTCTCTCTCCCGCACTCTGTCTCTCTCCCGCACTCTGTCTCTCTCCCGCACTCTGTCTCTCTCTCGCACACGCACTCTGTCTCTCTCTCGCACTCTTGCACTCTGTCTCTCTCTCTCGCATTCGCACTCTGTCTCTCTCTCTCGCACTCTGTCTCTCTCTCTCGCACTCGGTCTCTCTCCCGCACTCTGTCTCTCTCCCGCACTCTGTCTCTCTCCCGCACTCTGTCTCTCTCTCGCACTCGCACTCTGTCTCTCTCTCGCACTCTTGCACTCTGTCTCTCTCTCTCGTTTTCGCACTCTTTCTCTCTCTCTCGCACTCTGTCTCTCTCTCTCGCAGTCTGTCTCTCTCTCTCGCACTCTGTCTCTCTCCCGCACTCTGTCTCTCTCCCGCACTCTGTCTCTCTCCCGCACTCTGTCTCTCTCCCGCACTCTGTCTCTCTCCCGCACTCTGTCTCTCTCCCGCACTCTGTCTCTCTCCCGCACTCTGTCTCTCTCCCGCCCTCTTGCGCTCACTCTCGCTCTCACTCTCGCTCTCTCTCTATCGCACTCTCGCTCTCTCTCTCTCGCACTCTCTCACTCTGTCTATCTCGCACTCTCTCTCTTGCACTCAGTCTCTCTCTCTCTCGCACTCAGTCTCACTCTCTCTGGCACTCAGTGTCTCTCACTCTCGCACTCAGTCTCTCTCACTCTCGCACTCAGTCTCTCTCGCTCTCGCACTCTGTCTCTCTCCCGCACTCTGTCTCCCTCCCGCACTCTGTCTCTCTCCTGCTCTCTGTCTCTCTCTCGCACTCTGTCTCACTCTCGCACTCTGTCTCACTCTCGCACTCTGTCTCACTCTCGCACTCTGTCTCACTCTCGCACTCTGTCTCACTCTCGCACTCTGTCTCACTCTCGCACTCTGTTTATGTCTCTCTCGCACTCTGTTTATGTCTCTCTCGCACTGTGTTTATGTCTCTCTCGCACTCTGTCTCTCTCTCGCACTCTGTCTCTCTCGCACTCTGTCTCTCTCGCACTCTGTCTCTCTCGCACTCTGTCTCTCTCGCACTCTGTCTCTCTCGCACTCTGTCTCTCTCGCACTCTGTCTCTCTCGCACTCTGTCTCTCAGTCGCACTCAGTCTCTCTTTCGCACTCAGTCTCTCTCTCGCACTCTGCCTCTCTCTCGCACTCTGTCTCTCTCGCACTCTGTCTCTCTCTCGCACTCTCGCACTGTCTCTCTCTCGCACTCTTGCACTGTCTCTCTCTCGCACTCTCGCACTCTGTCTCTCTCTTTCACACTCTTGCACTCTCTCTCGCACTCTCGCTCTCTCTCTCGCACTCATGCTCTGTCTCTCTCTCTCTTGCACTCTCGCTCTGTCTCTCTCTCTCTCGCACTCTCGCTCTCTCTCTAGCATTCGCACTCTGTCTCTCTCCCGCACTCTGTCACTCTCCCGCACTCTGTCTCTCTCCCGCACTCTGTCTCTCTCCCGCACTCTGTCTCTCTCCCGCACTCTGTCTCTCTCCCGCACTCTGTCTCTCTCCCGCACTCTGTCTCTCTCCCGCACTCTGCCTCTCTCCCGCACTCTGCCTCTCTCCCGCACTCTGCCTCTCTCCCGCACTCTGTCTCTCTCCCGCACTCTGTCTCTCTCCCGCACTCTGTCTCTCTCCCGCACTCTGTCTCTCTCTCGCACTCTGTCTCTCTCCCGCACTCTGTCTCTCTCTCGCACACGCACTCTGTCTCTCTCTCTCGCACTCTTGCACTCTGTCTCTCTCTCTCGCGTTCACACTCTGTCTCTCTCTCTCGCACTCTGTCTCTCTCTCTCGCACTCGGTCTCTCTCCCGCACTCTGTCTCTCTCCCGCACTCTGTCTCTCTCCCGCACTCTGTCTCTCTCTCGCACTCGCACTCTGTCTCTCTCTCGCACTCTTGCACTCTGTCTCTCTCTC
This sequence comes from Cetorhinus maximus, assembly GCF_964194155.1. Lineage (NCBI taxonomy): Eukaryota > Metazoa > Chordata > Chondrichthyes > Lamniformes > Cetorhinidae > Cetorhinus > Cetorhinus maximus. The sequence continues at coordinate 3,873 of NW_027598923.1, forward strand.
TCGTTTTCGCACTCTGTCTCTCTCTCTCGCACTCTGTCTCTCTCTCTCGCACTCTGTCTCTCTCCCGCACTCTGTCTCTCTCCCGCACTCTGTCTCTCTCCCGCACTCTGTCTCTCTCCCGCACTCTGTCTCTCTCCCGCACTCTGTCTCTCTCCCGCACTCTGTCTCTCTCCCGCACTCGCTCTTTCTCGCTCTCTCTATCTCTCGCACTCTCGCTCTCTCTCTCTCTGTCTCGCACTCTGTCTTTCTCGCACTTTATCTCTCTCTCTCGCCCTCACACCCCGTCTCTCTCTCTCATTCTCTCGCTCTGTCTCTCTCTCTCGTTCTCTCGCTCTCTCTCGCATTTTGTCTCTCTCTTGCACTCTCACCCTGTCTCTCTCTCTCGCTCTCTCGCTCTGTCTCTCCCTCTCACACTGTCGCTCTCTCTCACACTGTCGCTCTCTCTCACACTCTGTCTCTCTCTCGCACTCTGTCTCTCTCTCGCACTCTGTCTCTCTCTCGCACTCTGTCTCTCTCTCGCACTCTGTCTCTCTCGCACTCTGTCTCTCTCGCACTCTGTCTCTCTCTCGCACTCTGTCTCTCTCTCGCACTCTGTCTCTCTCTCGCACTCTGTCTCTCTCTTGCACTCTGTCTCTCTCTCTCACTGGGTCTCTCTCGCACTCTCGCACTTTGTCTCTCTCTCTCGCACTCGCACTCTGTCTCTCTCTCTCGCATTCGCACTCTGTCTCTCTCGCACTCTGTCTCTCTCTCGCACTCTCGCTCTGTCACTCTCTCTCGCACTGTCTCTCACTCGCACTCTCGCACTGTCTCTCTCTCGCACTCTCGCTCTCTGTCTCTCTCTCTCGCACTCTTGCACTCTCGCTCTCTCTCTCGCAATCTTGCTCTGTCTCTCTCTCTCTTGCACTCTCGCTCTGTCTCTCTCTCTCTTGCACTCTCGCTCTGTCTCTCTCTCTCTCTCGCACTCTCACTCTCTCTCGCACTCTTGCACTCTGTCTCTCTCTCTCTCGCATTCGCACTCTGTCTCTCTCTCTCGCACTCTTGCACTCTGACTCTCTCGCACTCTGTCTCTCTCCCGCACTCTGTCTCTCTCCCGCACTCTGTCTCTCTCCCGCACTCTGTTTCTCTCTCGCACTCTGTCTCTCTCTCGCACTCGCACTCTGTCTCTCTCTCGCACTCTCTTGCACTCTGTGTGTCTCTCTCTTGCACTCTGTGTGTCTCTCTCTTGCACTCTGTGTGTCTCTCTCCCGCACTCTGTGTGTCTCTATCTCGCACTCTGTATGTCTCTCTCTCGCACTCTGTCTCTCTCTCGCACTCTGTCTCTCTCTCGCAATCTGTCTCTCTCTCGCACTCTGTCTCTCTCGCACTCTGTCTCTCTCACACTCTGTCTCTCTCACACTCTGTCTCTCTCGCACTCTGTCTCTCTCGCACTCTGTCTCTCTCGCACTCTGTCTCTCTCTCGCACTCTGTCTCTCTCGCACTCAGTCTCTCTCTCGCACTCAGTCTCTCTCTCGCACTCTGTCTCTCTCGCACTCTGTCTCTCTCTCGCACTCTGACTCTCTCTCGCACTCTCGCTCTGTCACTCTCTCTCGCACTCTCGCACTGTCTCTCACTCGCACTCTCGCACTGTCTCTCTCTCGCACTCTCGCACTCTGTCTCTCTCTCGCACTCTCGCACTCTGTCTCTTTCATCTCGCACTCTTGCACTCTCTCTCGCACTCTGGCTCTCTCTCTCGCACTCTTGCTCTGTCTCTCTCTCTCTTGCACTCTCGCTCTGTCTCTCTCTCTCTTGCACTCTCGCTCTGTCTCTCTCTCTCTCGCACTCTCGCTCTCTCTCGCACTCTTGCACTCTGTCTCTCTCTCTCGCATTCGCACACTGTCTCTCTCTCTCTCTCTCCCGCACTCTGTCTCTCTCCCGCACTCTGTCTCTCTCCCGCACTCTGTCTCTCTCTCGCACACGCACTCTGTCTCTCTCTCGCACTCTTGCACTCTGTCTCTCTCTCTCGCATTCACACTCTGTCTCTCTCTCTTGCACTCTGGCACTCTGTCTCTCTCTCTCGCATTCGCACTCTGTCTCTCTCTCTCGCACTCTTTCTCTCTCCCGCACTCTTTCTCTCTCCCGCACTCTGTCTCTCTCCCGCACTCTGTCTCTCTCTCGCACTCGCACTCTGTCTCTCTCTCGCACTCTTGCACTCTGTCTCTCTCTCTCGTTTTCGCACTCTGTCTCTCTCTCTCGCACTCTTGCACTCTGACTCTCGCACTCTGTCTCTCTCTCGCACTCTGTCTCTCTCCCGCACTCTGTCTCTCTCCCGCACTCTGTCTCTCTCCCGCACTCTGTCTCTCTCTCGCACTCTGTCTCTCTCCCGCACTCTGTCTCTCTCCCGCACTCTGTCTCTCTCCCGCACTCTGTCTCTCTCCCGCACTCTGTCTCTCTCCCGCACTCTGTCTCTCTCCCGCACTCTGTCTCTCTCCCGCACTCTGTCTCTCTCCCGCACTCTGTCTCTCTCCCGCACTCTGTCTCTCTCCCGCACTCTGTCTCTCTCCCGCACTCTGTCTCTCTCCCGCACTCTGCCTCTCTCCCGCACTCTGCCTCTCTCCCGCATTCTGTCTCTCTCCCGCACTCTGTCTCTCTCCCGCACTCTGTCTCTCTCCCGCACTCTGTCTCTCTCTCGCACACGCACTCTGTCTCTCTCTCGCACTCTTGCACTCAGTCTCTCTCTCTCGCATTCGCACTCTCTCTCTCTCTCTCGCACTCGGTCTCTCTCCCGCACTCTGTCTCTCTCCCGCACTCTGTCTCTCTCCCGCACTCTGTCTCTCTCTCGCACTCGCACTCTGTCTCTCTCTCGCACTCTTGCACTCTGTCTATCTCTCTCGTTTTCGCACTCTGTCTCTCTCTCTCGCACTCTGTCTCTCTCCCGCACTCTGTCTCTCTCCCGCACTCTGTCTCTCTCCCGCACTCTGTCTCTCTCCCGCACTCTGTCTCTCTCCCGCACTCTGTCTCTCTGTCGCATTCTTGCGCTCTTTCTCGCTCTCTCTATCTCTCGCACTCTCGCTCTCTCTCTCTCTGTCTCGCACTCTCTCACTCTGTCTCTCTCGCACTTTATCTCTCTCTCTCGCCCTCACACCCTGTCTCTCTCTCTCGTTCTCTCGCTCTGTCTCTCTCTCTCGTTCTCTCGCTCTCTCTCGCATTCTGTCTCTCTCTTGCACTCTCACCCTGTCTCTCTCTCTCGCTCTCTCGCTCTGTCTCTCTCTCTCACACTGTCGCTCTCTCTCACACTCTGTCTCTCTCCCGCACTCTGTCTCTCTCCCGCACTCTGTCTCTCTCCAGCACTCTGTCTCTCTCCCGCACTCTGTCTCTCTCTTGCACTCTGTCTCTCTCTCGCACTGGGTCTCTCTCGCACTCTCGCACTTTGTCTCTCTCTCTCGCACTCGCACTCTGTCTCTCTCTCTCGCATTCGCACTCTGTCTCTCTCGCACTCTGTCTCTCTCTCGCACTCTCGCTCTGTCACTCTCTCTCGCACTGTCTCTCACTCGCACTCTCGCACTGTCTCTCTCTCGCACTCTCGCTCTCTGTCTCTCTCTCTCGCACTCTTGCACTCTCGCTCTCTCTCTCGCAATCTTGCTCTGTCTCTCTCTCTCTTGCACTCTCGCTCTGTCTCTCTCTCTCTTGCACTCTCGCTCTGTCTCTCTCTCTCTCGCACTCTCACTCTCTCTCGCACTCTTGCACTCTGTCTCTCTCTCTCTCGCATTCGCACTCTGTCTCTCTCTCTCGCACTCTTGCACTCTGTCTCTTTCTCTCGCACTCTGTCTCTCTCCCGCACTCTGTCTCTCTCCCGCACTCTGTCTCTCTCCCGCACTCTGTTTCTCTCTGGCACTCTGTCTCTCTCTCGCACTCGCACTCTGTCTCTCTCTCGCATTCTTGCACTCTGTCTCTCTCTCTCGTTTTCGCACTCTGTCTCTCTCTCTCGCACTCTTGCACTCTGACTCTCTCGCACTCTGTCTCTCTCCCGCACTCTGTCTCTCTCCCGCACTCTGTCTCTCTCCCGCACTCTGTCTCTCTCCCGCACTCTGTCTCCCTCCCGCACTCTGTCTCTCTCCCGCACTCTGTCTCTCTCCCGCACTCTGTCTCTCTCTCGCACTCTGTCTCTCTCTCGCACTCTGTCTCTCTCTCGCACTCTGTCTCTCTCCCGCACTCTGTCTCTCTCCCGCACTCTGTCTCTCTCCCGCATTCTGTCTCTCTCCCGCACTCTGTCTCTCTCCCGCACTCTGTCTCTCTCCCGCACTCTGTCTCTCTCCCGCACTCTGTCTCTCTCCCGCACTCTGCCTCTCTCCCGCACTCTGTCTCTCTCCCGCACTCTGTCTCTCTCCCGCACTCTGTCTCTCTCTCGCACTCGCACTCTGTCTCTCTCTCGCATTCGCACTCTGTCTCTCTCTCTCGCACTCTTGCACTCTGACTCTCCCGCACTCTGTCTCTCTCCCGCACTCTGTCTCTCTCCCGCACTCTGTCTCTCTCCCGCACTCTGTCTCTCTCCCGCACTCTGTCTCTCTCCCGCACTCTGTCTCTCTCCCGCACTCTGTCTCTCTCCCGCACTCTGTCTCCCTCTCGCACTCTGTCTCTCTCTCGCACACGCACTCTGTCTCTCTCTCGCACTCTTGCACTCTGTCTCTCTCTCTCGCATTCGCACTCTGTCACCCTCTCTCGCACTCTGTCTCTCTCCCGCACTCTGTCTCTCTCCCGCACTCTGTCTCTCTCCCGCACTCTGTCTCTCTCCCGCACTCTGTCTCTCTCCCGCACTCTGTCTCTCTCCCGCACTCTGTCTCTCTCTCGCACTCGCACTCTTTCTCTCTCTCGCATTCTTGCACTCTGTCTCTCTCTCTCGTTTTCGCACTCTGTCTCTCTCTCTCGCACTCTTGCACTCTGACTCTCTCGCACTCTGTCTCTCTCCCGCACTCTGTCTCTCTCCCGCACTCTGTCTCTCTCCCGCACTCTGTCTCTCTCCCGCACTCTGTCTCTCTCCCGCACTCTGTCTCTCTCCCGCACTCTGTCTCTCTCCCGCACTCTGTCTCTCTCCCGCACTCTGTCTCTCTCCCGCACTCTGTCTCTCTCCCGCACTCTGTCTCTCTCCCGCACTCTGTCTCTCTCCCGCACTCTGTCTCTCTCCCGCACTCTGTCTCTCTCCCGCACTCTGTCTCTCTCCCGCACTCTGTCTCTCTCCCGCACTCTGCCTATCTCCCGCACTCTGTCTCTCTCCCGCACTCTGTCTCTCTCCCGCACTCTGTCTCTCTCCCGCACTCTGTCTCTCTCCCGCACTCTGTCTCTCTCCCGCACTCTGTCTCTCTCCCGCACTCTGCCTCTCTCCCGCACTCTGCCTCTCTCCCGCACTCTGTCTCTCTCCCGCACTCTGTCTCTCTCTCGCACTCTCACTCTGTCTCTCTCTCGCATTCGCACTCTGTCTTTCTCTGCCGCACTCTGTCTATCTCCCGCACTCTGTCTCTCTCCCGCACTCTGTCTCTCTCCCGCACTCTGTCTCTCTCCCGCACTCTGTCTCTCTCCCGCACTCTGTCTCTCCCCCGCACTCTGTCTCTCCCCCGCACTCTGTCTCTCCCCCGCACTCTGTCGCTCTCGCGCACTCTGTCACTCTCCCGCACTCTGTCTCTCTCCCGCACTCTGTCTCACTCCCGCACTCTGTCTCTCTCCCCCACTCTGTCTCTCTCCCGCACTCTGTCTCTCTCCCGCACTCTGTCTCTCTCCAGCACTCTGTCTCTCTCCCGCACTCTGTCTCTCTCCCGCACTCTGTCTCTCTCCCGCACTCTGTCTCTCTCTCTCTCTCTGTCTCTCTCGCACTCTGTCTCTCTCGAACTCTTTCTCTCTCCCGCACTCTGTCTCACTCTCGCACTCTGTTTATGTCTCTCTCGCACTCTGTTTATGTCTCTCTCGCACTCTGTCTCTCTCTCGCACTCTGTCTCTGTCTCGCACTCTGTCTCTCTCTCACTCTGTCTCTCAGTCGCACTCTGTCTCTCAGTTGCACTCTGTCTCTCTCTCGCACTCAGTCTCTCTCTCGCACTCTGCCTCTCTCTCGCACTCTGTCTCTCTCGCACTCTGTCTCTCTCGCACTCTGTCTCTCTCTCGCACTCTCGCACTGTCTCTCTCTCGCACTTTTGCACTGTCTCTCTCTCGCACTCTCGCACTCTGTCTCTCTCTTTCGCACTCTTGCACTCTGTCTCGCACTCTGGCTCTCTCTCTCGCACTCTTGCTCTGTCTCTCTCTCTCTTGCACTCTCGCTCTGTCTCTCTCTCTCTCGCACTCTCGCTCTCTCTCGCACTCTTGCACTCTGTCTCACTCTCTCGCATTCGGACTCTGTCTCTCTCTGTCTCTCTCCCGCACTCTACCTCTCTCTCGCACTCTGCCTCTCTCTCGCACTCTGCCTCTCTCTCGCACTCTTGCGCTCTCTCTCGCTCTCACTCTCGCTCTCTCTCTCTCGCACTCTCTCACTCTGTCTCTCTCGCACTCTTTCTCTCGCACTCTGTCTCTCTCTCTCTGGCACTCAGTCTCTCTCTCTCTGGCACTCAGTCTCTCTCGCTCTCGCACTCTGTCTCACTCTCGCACTCTGTCTCTCCCCCGCACTCTGTCTCTCCCCCGCGCTCTGTCTCTCCCCCGCGCTCTGTCTCTCCCCCGCGCTCTGTCTCTCCCCCGCGCTCTGTCTCTCCCCCGCGCTCTGTCTCTCCCCCGCGCTCTGTCTCTCTCCCGCGCTCTGTCTCTCTCCCGCGCTCTGTCTCTCTCCCGCACTCTGTCTCTCTCCCGCACTCTGTCTCTCTCCCGCACTCAGTCTCTCTCCCGCACTCTGTCTCTCTCCCGCACTCTGTCTCTCTCCCGCACTCTGTCTCTCTCCCGCACTCTGTCTCTCTCTCGCACTCTGCCTCTCTCTCGCACTCTGCCTCTCTCTCGCACTCTGCCTCTCTCTCGCACTCTGCCTCTCTCTCGCACTCTTGCGCTCTCTCTCGCTCTCACTCTCGCTCTCTCTCTCGCACTCTCTCACTCTGTCTCTCTCGCACTCTGTCTCTCTCGAACTCTGTCTCTCTCCCGCACCCTGTCTCACTCTCGCACTCTGTTTATGTCTCTCTCGCACTCTGTTTATGTCTCTCTCGCACTCTGTCTCTGTCTCGCACTCTGTCTCTCTCTCGCACTCAGTCTCTCTCTCGCACTCTGCCTCTCTCTCGCACTCTGCCTCTCTCTCTCACTCTGTCTCTCTCGCACTCTGTCTCTCTCGCACTCTGTCTCTCTCTCGCACTCTCGCACTGTCTCTCTCTCGCACTCTTGCACTGTCTCTCTCTCGCACTCTCGCACTCTGTCTCTCTCTTTCGCACTCTTGCACTCTCTCTCGCACTCTCGCTCTCTCTCTCGCACTCTTGCTCTGTCTCTCTCTCTCTTGCACTCTCGCTCTGTCTCTCTCTCTCTCACACTCTCGCTCTCTCTCGCACTCTTGCACTCTGTCTCACTCTCTCGCATTCGCACTCTGTCTCTCTCTGTCTCTCTCCCGCACTCTGTCTCTCTCCCGCACTCTGTCTCTCTCCCGCACTCTGTCTCTCTCCCGCACTCTGTCTCTCTCCCGCACTCTGTCTCTCTCCCGCACTCTGTCTCTCTCCCGCACTCTGTCTCTCTCCCGCACTCTGTCTCCCTCCCGCACTCTGTCTCCCTCCCGCACTCTGTCTCTCTCCCGCACTCTGTCTCTCTCCCGCACTCTGTCTCTCTCTCGCACTCTGTCTCTCTCTCGCACTCTGTCTCTCTCTCGCACTCTGTCTCTCTCCCGCACTCTGTCTCTCTCCCGCACTCTGTCTCTCTCCCGCATTCTGTCTCTCTCCCGCACTCTGTCTCTCTCCCGCACTCTGTCTCTCTCCCGCACTCTGTCTCTCTCCCGCACTCTGTCTCTCTCCCGCACTCTGCCTCTCTCCCGCACTCTGTCTCTCTCCCGCACTCTGTCTCTCTCCCGCACTCTGTCTCTCTCTCGCACTCGCACTCTGTCTCTCTCTCGCATTCGCACTCTGTCTCTCTCTCTCGCACTCTTGCACTCTGACTCTCCCGCACTCTGTCTCTCTCCCGCACTCTGTCTCTCTCCCGCACTCTGTCTCTCTCCCGCACTCTGTCTCTCTCCCGCACTCTGTCTCTCTCCCGCACTCTGTCTCTCTCCCGCACTCTGTCTCTCTCCCGCACTCTGTCTCCCTCTCGCACTCTGTCTCTCTCTCGCACACGCACTCTGTCTCTCTCTCGCACTCTTGCACTCTGTCTCTCTCTCTCGCATTCGCACTCTGTCACCCTCTCTCGCACTCTGTCTCTCTCCCGCACTCTGTCTCTCTCCCGCACTCTGTCTCTCTCCCGCACTCTGTCTCTCTCCCGCACTCTGTCTCTCTCCCGCACTCTGTCTCTCTCCCGCACTCTGTCTCTCTCTCGCACTCGCACTCTTTCTCTCTCTCGCATTCTTGCACTCTGTCTCTCTCTCTCGTTTTCGCACTCTGTCTCTCTCTCTCGCACTCTTGCACTCTGACTCTCTCGCACTCTGTCTCTCTCCCGCACTCTGTCTCTCTCCCGCACTCTGTCTCTCTCCCGCACTCTGTCTCTCTCCCGCACTCTGTCTCTCTCCCGCACTCTGTCTCTCTCCCGCACTCTGTCTCTCTCCCGCACTCTGTCTCTCTCCCGCACTCTGTCTCTCTCCCGCACTCTGTCTCTCTCCCGCACTCTGTCTCTCTCCCGCACTCTGTCTCTCTCCCGCACTCTGTCTCTCTCCCGCACTCTGTCTCTCTCCCGCACTCTGTCTCTCTCCCGCACTCTGTCTCTCTCCCGCACTCTGTCTCTCTCCCGCACTCTGTCTCTCTCCCGCACTCTGCCTATCTCCCGCACTCTGTCTCTCTCCCGCACTCTGTCTCTCTCCCGCACTCTGTCTCTCTCCCGCACTCTGTCTCTCTCCCGCACTCTGTCTCTCTCCCGCACTCTGTCTCTCTCCCGCACTCTGCCTCTCTCCCGCACTCTGTCTCTCTCTCGCACTCTCACTCTGTCTCTCTCTCGCATTCGCACTCTGTCTTTCTCTGCCGCACTCTGTCTATCTCCCGCACTCTGTCTCTCTCCCGCACTCTGTCTCTCTCCCGCACTCTGTCTCTCTCCCGCACTCTGTCTCTCTCCCGCACTCTGTCTCTCCCCCGCACTCTGTCTCTCCCCCGCACTCTGTCTCTCCCCCGCACTCTGTCGCTCTCGCGCACTCTGTCACTCTCCCGCACTCTGTCTCTCTCCCGCACTCTGTCTCACTCCCGCACTCTGTCTCTCTCCCCCACTCTGTCTCTCTCCCGCACTCTGTCTCTCTCCCGCACTCTGTCTCTCTCCAGCACTCTGTCTCTCTCCCGCACTCTGTCTCTCTCCCGCACTCTGTCTCTCTCCCGCACTCTGTCTCTCTCTCTCTCTCTGTCTCTCTCGCACTCTGTCTCTCTCGAACTCTTTCTCTCTCCCGCACTCTGTCTCACTCTCGCACTCTGTTTATGTCTCTCTCGCACTCTGTTTATGTCTCTCTCGCACTCTGTCTCTCTCTCGCACTCTGTCTCTGTCTCGCACTCTGTCTCTCTCTCACTCTGTCTCTCAGTCGCACTCTGTCTCTCAGTCGCACTCTGTCTCTCTCTCGCACTCAGTCTCTCTCTCGCACTCTGCCTCTCTCTCGCACTCTGTCTCTCTCGCACTCTGTCTCTCTCGCACTCTGTCTCTCTCTCGCACTCTCGCACTGTCTCTCTCTCGCACTTTTGCACTGTCTCTCTCTCGCACTCTCGCACTCTGTCTCTCTCTTTCGCACTCTTGCACTCTCTCTCGCACTCTGGCTCTCTCTCTCGCACTCTTGCTCTGTCTCTCTCTCTCTTGCACTCTCGCTCTGTCTCTCTCTCTCTCGCACTCTCGCTCTCTCTCGCACTCTTGCACTCTGTCTCACTCTCTCGCATTCGGACTCTGTCTCTCTCTGTCTCTCTCCCGCACTCTACCTCTCTCTCGCACTCTGCCTCTCTCTCGCACTCTGCCTCTCTCTCGCACTCTTGCGCTCTCTCTCGCTCTCACTCTCGCTCTCTCTCTCTCGCACTCTCTCACTCTGTCTCTCTCGCACTCTTTCTCTCGCACTCTGTCTCTCTCTCTCTGGCACTCAGTCTCTCTCTCTCTGGCACTCAGTCTCTCTCGCTCTCGCACTCTGTCTCACTCTCGCACTCTGTCTCTCCCCCGCACTCTGTCTCTCCCCCGCGCTCTGTCTCTCCCCCGCGCTCTGTCTCTCCCCCGCGCTCTGTCTCTCCCCCGCGCTCTGTCTCTCCCCCGCGCTCTGTCTCTCCCCCGCGCTCTGTCTCTCTCCCGCGCTCTGTCTCTCTCCCGCGCTCTGTCTCTCTCCCGCGCTCTGTCTCTCTCCCGCGCTCTGTCTCTCTCCCGCGCTCTGTCTCTCTCCCGCACTCTGTCTCTCTCCCGCACTCTGTCTCTCTCCCGCACTCTGTCTCTCTCCCGCACTCTGTCTCTCTCCCGCACTCTGTCTCTCTCCCGCACTCAGTCTCTCTCCCGCACTCTGTCTCTCTCCCGCACTCTGTCTCTCTCCCGCACTCTGTCTCTCTCTCGCACTCTGCCTCTCTCTCGCACTCTGCCTCTCTCTCGCACTCTGCCTCTCTCTCGCACTCTGCCTCTCTCTCGCACTCTTGCGCTCTCTCTCGCTCTCACTCTCGCTCTCTCTCTCGCACTCTCTCACTCTGTCTCTCTCGCACTCTGTCTCTCTCGAACTCTGTCTCTCTCCCGCACTCTGTCTCACTCTCGCACTCTGTTTATGTCTCTCTCGCACTCTGTTTATGTCTCTCTCGCACTCTGTCTCTGTCTCGCACTCTGTCTCTCTCTCGCACTCAGTCTCTCTCTCGCACTCTGCCTCTCTCTCGCACTCTGCCTCTCTCTCTCACTCTGTCTCTCTCGCACTCTGTCTCTCTCGCACTCTGTCTCTCTCTCGCACTCTCGCACTGTCTCTCTCTCGCACTCTTGCACTGTCTCTCTCTCGCACTCTCGCACTCTGTCTCTCTCTTTCGCACTCTTGCACTCTCTCTCGCACTCTCGCTCTCTCTCTCGCACTCTTGCTCTGTCTCTCTCTCTCTTGCACTCTCGCTCTGTCTCTCTCTCTCTCACACTCTCGCTCTCTCTCGCACTCTTGCACTCTGTCTCACTCTCTCGCATTCGCACTCTGTCTCTCTCTGTCTCTCTCCCGCACTCTGTCTCTCTCCCGCACTCTGTCTCTCTCCCGCACTCTGTCTCTCTCCCGCACTCTGTCTCTCTCCCGCACTCTGTCTCTCTCCCGCACTCTGTCTCTCTCCCGCACTCTGTCTCTCTCCCGCACTCTGTCTCTCTCCCGCACTCTTTCTCTCTCCCGCACTCTGCCTCTCTCCCGCACTCTGTCTCTCTCTCGCACTCTGTCTCTCTGTCGCACTCTGTCTCTCTCTCGCACTCAGTCTCTCTCTCGCACTCAGTCTCTCTCTCGCACTCTGTCTCTCTCGCACTCTGTCTCTCTCTCGCACTCTGACTCTCTCTCGCACTCTCGCTCTGTCACTCTCTCTCGCACTCTCGCACTGTCTCTCACTCGCACTCTCGCACTGTCTCTCTCTCGCACTCTCGCACTCTGTCTCTCTCTCGCACTCTCGCACTCTGTCTCTCTCATCTCGCACTCTTGCACTCTCTCTCGCACTCTGGCTCTCTCTCTCGCACTCTTGCTCTGTCTCTCTCTCTCTTGCACTCTCGCTCTGTCTCTCTCTCTCTTGCACTCTCGCTCTGTCTCTCTCTCTCTCGCACTCTCGCTCTCTCTCGCACTCTTGCACTCTGTCTCTCTCTCTCTCGCATTCGCATACTGTCTCTCTCTCTCTCTCTCCCGCACTCTGTCTCTCTCCCGCACTCTGTCTCTCTCCCGCACTCTGTCTCTCTCCCGCACTCTGTCTCTCTCTCGCACACGCACTCTGTCTCTCTCTCGCACTCTTGCACTCTGTCTCTCTCTCTCGCATTCACACTCTGTCTCTCTCTCTTGCACTCTGGCACTCTGTCTCTCTCTCTCGCATTCGCACTCTGTCTCTCTCTCTCGCACTCTGTCTCTCTCCCGCACTCTTTCTCTCTCCCGCACTCTGTCTATCTCCCGAACTCTGTCTCTCTCTAGCACTCGCACTCTGTCTCTCTCTCGCACTCTTGCACTCTGTCTCTCTCTCTCGTTTTCGCACTCTGTCTCTCTCTCTCGCACTCTTGCACTCTGACTCTCTCGCACTCTGTCTCTCTCTCGCACTCTGTCTCTCTCCCGCACTGTGTCTCTCTCCCGCACTCTGTCACTCTCCCGCACTCTGTCTCTCTCCCGCACTCTGTCTCTCTCCCGCACTCTGTCTATCTCCCGCACTCTGTCTATCTCCCGCACTCTGTCTCTCTCCCGCACTCTGTCTCTCTCCCGCACTCTGTCTCTCTCCCGCACTCTGTCTCTCTCCCGCACTCTGTCTCTCTCCCGCAATCTGTCTCTCTCCCGCACTCTGTCTCTCTCCCGCAGTCTGTCTCTCTCCCGCACTCTGTCTCTCTCCCGCACTCTGTCTCTCTCCCGCACTCTGTCTCTCTCCCGCACTCTGTCTCTCTCCCGCACTCTGTCTCTCTCCCGCACTCTGTCTCTCTCCCGCACTCTGTCTCTCTCCCGCACTCTGTCTCTCTCCCGCACTCTGTCTCTCTCCCGCACTCTGTCTCTCTCTCGCACACGCACTCTGTCTCTCTCTCGCACTCTTGCACTCTGTCTCTCTCTCTCGCATTCGCACTCTGTCTCTCTCTCTCGCACTCGGTCTCTCTCCCGCACTCTGTCTCTCTCCCGCACTCTGTCTCTCTCCCGCACTCTGTCTCTCTCTCGCACTCGCACTCTGTCTCTCTCTCGCACTCTTGCACTCTGTCTCTCTCTCTCGTTTTCGCACTCTGTCTCTCTCTCTCGCACTCTGTCTCTCTCCCGCACTCTGTCTCTCTCCCGCACTCTGTCTCTCTCCCGCACTCTGTCTCTCTCCCGCACTATGTCTCTCTCCCGCACTATGTCTCTCTCCCGCACTATGTCTCTCTCCCGCACTCTGTCTCTCTGTCGCATTCTTGCGCTCTTTCTCGCTCTCTCTATCTCTCGCACTCTCGCTCTCTCTCTCTCTGTCTCGCACTCTCTCACTCTGTCTCTCTCGCACTCTGCCTCTCTCTCGCTCTCTGCCTCTCTCTCGCACTCTGCCTCTCTCTTGCACTCTTGCGCTCTCTCTCGCTCTCACTCTCGCTCTCTCGCACTCTCTCACTCTGTCTCTCTCGCACTCTCTCTCTCGCACTCTGTCTCTCTCTCTCTGGCACTCAGTCTCTCTCTCTCTGGCACTCAGTCTCTCTCTCTCTGGCACTCAGTCTCTCTCGCTCTCGCACTCTGTCTCACTCTCGCACTCTGTCACTCCCCCGCACTCTGTCTCTCCCCCGCACTCTGTCTCTCCCCCGCACTCTGTCTCTCCCCCGCACTCTGTCTCTACCCCGCACTCTGTCTCTCCCCCGCACTCTGTCTCTCCCCTGCACTCTGTCTCTCCCCCGCACTCTGTCTCTCCCCCGCACTCTGTCTCTCCCCCGCACTCTGTCTCTCCCCCGCACTCTGTCTCTCCCCCGCACTCTGTCTCTCTCCCGCACTCTGTCTCTCTCCCGCACTCTGTCTCTCTCCCGCACTCTGTCTCTCTCCCGCACTCTGTCTCTCTCCCGCACTCTGTCTCTCTCTGCCCTCTTGCGCTCTCTCTCGCTCTCACTCTCGCTCTCTCTCTATCGCACTCTCGCTCTCTCTCTCTCGCACTCTCTCACTCTGTCTCTCTCGCACTCTCTCTCTTGCACTCAGTCTCTCTCTCTCTCGCACTCAGTCTCTCTCTCTCTGGCACTCAGTCTCTCTCACTCTCGCACTCAGTCTCTCTCACTCTCGCACTCAGTCTCTCTCGCTCTCGCACTCTGTCTCTCTCCCGCACTCTGTCTCTCTCCTGCTCTCTGTCTCTCTCTCGCACTCTGTCTCACTCTCGCACTCTGTCTCACTCTCGCACTCTCTCTCACTCTCGCACTCTGTCTCACTCTCGCACTCTGTCTCACTCTCGCACTCTGTCTCACTCTCGCACTCTGTTTATGTCTCTCTCGCACTCTGTTTATGTCTCTCTCGCACTGTGTTTATGTCTCTCTCGCACTCTGTCTCTCTCTCGCACTATGTCTCTCTCCCGCACTCTGTCTCTCTCCCGCACTCTGTCTCTCTCCCGCACTCTGTCTCTCTCTGCCCTCTTGCGCTCTCTCTCGCTCTCACTCTCGCTCTCTCTCTATCGCACTCTCGCTCTCTCTCTCTCGCACTCTCTCACTCTGTCTCTCTCGCACTCTCTCTCTTGCACTCAGTCTCTCTCTCTCTCGCACTCAGTCTCTCTCTCTCTGGCACTCAGTCTCTCTCACTCTCGCACTCAGTCTCTCTCACTCTCGCACTCAGTCTCTCTCGCTCTCGCACTCTGTCTCTCTCCCGCACTCTGTCTCTCTCCCGCACTCTGTCTCTCTCCCGCACTCTGTCTCTCTCCCGCACTCTGTCTCTCTCCCGCACTCTGTCTCTCTCTCGCACACGCACTCTGTCTCTCTCTCGCACTCTTGCACTCTGTCTCTCTCTCTCGCATTCGCACTCTGTCTCTCTCTCTCGCACTCGGTCTCTCTCCCGCACTCTGTCTCTCTCCCGCACTCTGTCTCTCTCTCGCACTCGCACTCTGTCTCTCTCTCGCACTCTTGCACTCTGTCTCTCTCTCTCGTTTTCGCACTCTGTCTCTCTCTCTCGCACTCTGTCTCTCTCCCGCACTCTGTCTCTCTCCCGCACTCTGTCTCTCTCCCGCACTATGTCTCTCTCCCGCACTATGTCTCTCTCCCGCACTCTGTCTCTCTCCCGCACTCTGTCTCTCTGTCGCATTCTTGCGTTCTTTCTCGCTCTCTCTATCTCTCGCACTCTCGCTCTCTCTCTCACTGTCTCGCACTCTCTCACTCTGTCTCTCTCGCACTCTGCCTCTCTCTCGCACTCTGCCTCTCTCTCGCACTCTGCCTCTCTCTTGCACTCTTGCGCTCTCTCTCGCTCTCACTCTCGCTCTCTCGCACTCTCTCACTCTGTCTCTCTCGCACTCTCTCTCTCGCACTCTGTCTCTCTCTCTCTGGCACTCAGTCTCTCTCTCTCTGGCACTCAGTCTCTCTCTCTCTGGCACTCAGTCTCTCTCGCTCTCGCACTCTGTCTCACTCTCGCACTCTGTCACTCCCCCGCACTCTGTCTCTCCCCCGCACTCTGTCTCTCCCCCGCACTCTGTCTCTCCCCCGCACTCTGTCTCTCCCCCGCACTCTGTCTCTCCCCCGCACTCTGTCTCTCCCCCGCACTCTGTCTCTCCCCCGCACTCTGTCTCTCCCCCGCACTCTGTCTCTCCCCCGCACTCTGTCTCTCCCCCGCACTCTGTCTCTCTCCCGCACTCTGTCTCTCTCCCGCACTCTGTCTCTCTCCCGCACTCTGTCTCTCTCCCGCACTCTGTCTCTCTCCCGCACTCTGTCTCTCTCCCGCACTCTGTCTCTCTCCCGCACTCTGTCTCTCTCGCACTCTGTCTCTCTCGCACTCTGTCTCTCTCGCACTCTGTCTCTCTCGCACTCTGTCTCTCAGTCGCACTCAGTCTCTCTTTCGCACTCTGCCTCTCTCTCGCACTCTGTCTCTCTCGCACTCTGTCTCTCTCTCGCACTCTTGCACTGTCTCTCTCTCGCACTCTCGCACTCTGTCTCTCTCTTTCACACTCTTGCACTCTCTCTCGCACTCTCGCTCTCTCTCTCGCACTCATGCTCTGTCTCTCTCTCTCTTGCACTCTCGCTCTGTCTCTCTCTCTCTCGCACTCTCGCTCTCTCTCGCACTCTTGCACTCTGTCTCTCTCTCTAGCATTCGCACTCTGTCTCACTCTGTCTCTCTCCCGCACTCTGTCTCTCTCCCGCACTCTGTCTCTCTCCCGCACTCTGTCTCTCTCCCGCACTCTGTCTCTCTCCCGCACTCTGTCTCTCTCCCGCACTCTGTCTCTCTCCCGCACTCTGTCTCTCTCCCGCACTCTGTCTCTCTCCCGCACTCTGTCTCTCTCCCGCACTCTCTCTGTCTCCCGCACTCTGTCTGTCTCCCGCACTCTGTCTCTCTCCCGCACTCTGTCTCTCTCCCGCACTCTGCCTCTCTCCCGCACTCTGCCTCTCTCCCGCACTCTGTCTCTCTCCCGCACTCTGTCTCTCTCTCGCACTCTTGCACTCTGACTCTCTCGCACTCTGTCTCTCTCCCGCACTCTGTCTCTCTCCCGCACTCTGTCTCTCTCCCGCACTCTGTCTCTCTCCCGCACTCTGTCTCTCTCCCGCACTCTGTCTCTCTCCCGCACTCTGTCTCTCTCCCGCACTCTGTCTCTCTCCTGCACTCTGTCTCTCTCCCGCACTCTGTCTCTCTCTCGCTCTCTGTCTCTCTCACACTCTGTCTCTCTCGAACTCTGTCTCTCTCCCGAACTATGTCTCACTCTCGCACTCTGTTTATGTCTCTCTCGCACTCTGTTTATGTCTCTCTCGCACTCTGTCTCTCTCTCGCACTCTGCCTCTCTCTCGCACTCTGTCTCTCTCGCACTCTGTCTCTCTCGCACTCTGTTTCTCTCTCGCACTGTCTCTCTCTCGCACTCTTGCACTATCTCTCGCACTCTCGCACTCTGTCTCTCTCTTTCTCACTCTTGCACTCTCTCTCGCACTCTCACTCTCTCTCTCACACTCTTGCTCTGTCTCTCTCTCTCTTGCACTCTCGCTCTGTCTCTCTCTCTCTCGCACTCTTGCTCTCTCTCGCACTCTTGCACTCTGTCTCACTCTCTCGCATTCGCACTCTGTCTCTCTCTGTCTCTCTCCCGCACTCTGTCTCTCTCCCGCACTCTGTCTCTCTCCCGCACTCTGTCTCTCTCCCGCACTCTGTCTCTCTCTCGCACTCTGTCTCTCTCTCGCACTCTGCCTCTCTCTCGCACTCTGCCTCTCTCTCGCACTCTTGCGCTCTCTCTCGCTCTCACTCTCGCTCTCTCTCTCTCGCACTCTCTCACTCTGTCTCTCTCGCACTCTCTCTCTTGCACTCAGTCTCTCTCTCTCTCGCACTCAGTCTCTCTCTCTCTGGTACTCAGTCTCTCTGTCTCTGGCACTCAGTCTCTCTCACTCTCGCACTCTGTCTCCCTCTCGTACTCTGCCTCACTCTCGCACTCTGTCTCACTCTCGCACTCTGTCTCACTCTCGCACTCTGTCTCACTCTCGCACTCTGTCTCACTCTCGCACTCTGTCTCACTCTCGCACTCTGTCTCACTCACGCACTCTGTCTCTCTCCCGCACTCTGTCTCTCTCCCGCACTCTGTCTCTCTCCCGCACTCTGTCTCTCTCCCGCACTCTGTCTCTCTCCCGCACTCTGTCTCTCTCCCGCACTCTGTCTCTCTCCCGCACTCTGTCTCTCTCCCGCACTCTGTCTCTCTCCCGCACTCTGTCTCTCTCCCGCACTCTGTCTCTCTCCCGCACTCTGTCTCTCTCCCGCACTCTGTCTCTCTCCCGCACTCTGTCTCTCTCCCGCACTCTGTCTCTCTCCCGCACTCTGTCTCTCTCCCGCACTCTGTCTCTCTCCCGCCCTCTTGCGCTCTCTCTCGCTCTCACTCTCGCTCTCTCTCTCTCGCACTCTCGCTCTCTCTCTCTCGCACTCTCGCTCTCTCTCTCTCGCACTCTCTCACTCTGTCTCTCTCGCACTCTCTCTCTTCCACTCAGTCTCTCTCTCTCTCGCACTCAGTCTCTCTCTCTCTGGCACTCAGTCTCTCTCTCTCTGGCACTCAGTCTCTCTCACTCTCGCACTCTGTCTCACTCTCGCACTCTGTCTCACTCTCGCACCCTTCTCTCTCCCGCACTCTGTCTCTCTCTCGCACTCTGTCTCTCTCTCGCACTCTGCCTCTCTCTCGCACTCTGCCTCTCTCTCGCACTCTGCCTCTCTCTCACACTCTTGCGCTCTCTCTCGCTCTCACTCTCGCTCTCTCTCTCTCGCACTCTCTCACTCTGTCTCTCTCGCACTCTCTCTCTTGCACTCAGTCTCTCTCTCTCTCGCACTCAGTCTCTCTCTCTCTGGCACTCAGTCTCTCTCACTCTCGCACTCTGTCTCGCTCTCGCACTCTGTCTCTCTCCCGCACTCTGTCTCTCTCCCGCACGCTGTCTCTCTCCTGCTCTCTGTCTCACTCTCGCACTCTGTCTCACTCTCGCACTCTGTCTCACTCTCGCACTCTGTCTCACTCTCGCACTCTGTCTCACTCTCGCACTCTGTCTCACTCTCGCACTCTGTCTCACTCTCGCACTCTGTCTCACTCTCGCACTCTGTCTCACTCTCGCACTCTGTCTCACTCTCGCACTCTGTCTCACTCTCGCACTCTGTCTCACTCTCGCACTCTGTCTCTCTCCCGCACTCTGTCTCTCTCCCGCACTCTGCCTCTCTCCCGCACTCTGTCTCTCTCTCGCACACGCACTCTGTCTCTCTCTCGCACTCTTGCACTCTGTCTCTCTCTCTCGCATTCACACTCTGTCTCTCTCTCTCGCACTCTGGCACTCTGTCTCTCTCTCTCGCATTCGCACTCTGTCTCTCTCTCTCGCACTCTGTCTCTCTCCCGCACTCTTTCTCTCTCCCGCACTCTTTCTCTCTCCCGCACTCTGTGTCTCTCCCGCACTCTGTCTCTCTCTCGCACTCGCACTCTGTCTCTCTATCGCACTCTTGCACTCTGTCTCTCTCTCTCGTTTTCGCACTCTGTCTCTCTCTCTCGCACTCTTGCACTCTGACTCTCTCGCACTCTGTCTCTCTCTCGCACTCTGTCTCTCTCCCGCACTCTGTCTCTCTCCCGCACTCTGTCACTCTCCCGCACTCTGTCTCTCTCCCGCACTCTGTCTCTCTCCCGCACTCTGTCTCTCTCCCGCACTCTGTCTCTCTCCCGCACTCTGTCTCTCTCCCGCACTCTGTCTCTCTCCCGCACTCTGTCTCTCTCCCGCACTCTGTCTCTCTCCCGCAATCTGTCTCTCTCCCGCACTCTGTCTCTCTCCCGCACTCTGTCTCTCTCCCGCACTCTGTCTCTCTCCCGCACTCTGCCTCTCTCCCGCACTCTGTCTCTCTCCCGCACTCTGTCTCTCTCCCGCACTCTGTCTCTCTCCCGCACTCTGTCTCTCTCCCGCACTCTGTCTCTCTCTCGCACACGCACTCTGTCTCTCTCTCGCACTCTTGCACTCTGTCTCTCTCTCTCGCATTCGCACTCTGTCTCTCTCTCTCGCACTCGGTCTCTCTCCCGCACTCTGTCTCTCTCCCGCACTCTGTCTCTCTCCCGCACTCTGTCTCTCTCCATTACTCTGTCTCTCTCTCACACTCGCACTCTGTCTCTCTCTCGCACTCTTGCACTCTGTCTCTCTCTCTCGTTTTCGCACTCTGTCTCTCTCTCTCGCACTCTTGCACTCTGTCTCTCTCCCGCACTCTGCCTCTCTCCCGCACTCTGCCTCTCTCCCGCACTCTGTCTCTCTCCCGCACTCTGTCTCTCTCCCGCACTCTGTCTCTCTCCCGCACTCTGTCTCTCTCCCGCACTCTGTCTCTCTCCCGCACTCTGTCTCTCTCCCGCACTCTGTCTCTCTCTCGCACACGCACTCTGTCTCTCTCTCGCACTCTTGCACTCTGTCTCTCTCTCTCGCATTCGCACTCTGTCTCTCTCTCTCGCACTCGGTCTCTCTCCCGCACTCTGTCTCTCTCCCGCACTCTGTCTCTCTCCCGCACTCTGTCTCTCTCCATTACTCTGTCTCTCTCTCACACTCGCACTCTGTCTCTCTCTCGCACTCTTGCACTCTGTCTCTCTCTCTCGTTTTCGCACTCTGTCTCTCTCTCTCGCACTCTTGCACTCTGTCTCTCTCCCGCACTCTGTCTCTCTCCCGCACTCTGTCTCTCTCCCGCACACTGTCTCTCTCCCGCACTCTGTCTCTCTCCCGCACTCTGTCTCTCTCCCGCACTCTGTCTCTCTCCCGCACTCTGTCTCTCTCCCGCACTCTGTCTCTCTCCCGCACTCTGTCTCTCTCCCGCACTCTGTCTCTCTCCCGCACTCTGTCTCTCTCCCGCACTCTGTCTCTCTCCCGCACTCTGCCTCTCTCCCGCACTCTGACTCTCTCCCGCACTCTGACTCTCTCCCGCACTCTGCCTCTCTCCCGCACTCTGCCTCTCTCCCGCACTCTGCCTCTCTCCCGCACTCTGTCTCTCTCCCGCACTCTGTCTCTCTCCCGCACTCTGTCTCTCTCTCGCACTCGCACTCTGTCTCTCTCTCGCATTCGCACTCTGTCTCTCTCTCTCGCACTCTTGCACTCTGACTCTCTCGCACTCTGACTCTCTCGCACTCTGACTCTCTCGCACTCTGTCTCTCTCCCGCACTCTGTCTCTCTCCCGCACTCTGTCTCTCTCCCGCACTCTTCTCTCTCCCGCACTCTGTCTCTCTCCCGCACTCTGTCTCTCTCCCGCACCCTGTCTCTCTCCAGCACTCTGTCTCTCTCGAACTCTGTCTCACTCTCGCACTCTGTTTATGTCTCTCTCGCACTCTGTTTATGTCTCTCTCGCACTCTGTTTATGTCTCTCTCGCACTCTGTCTCTCTCTCGCACTCTGTCTCTGTCTCGCACTCTGTCTCTCTCTCGCTCTGTCTCTCAGTCGCACTCTGTCTCACTCTCGCACCCTTCTCTCTCCCGCACTCTGTCTCTCTCTTGCACTCTGTCTCTCTCTCGCACTCTGTCTCTCTCTCGCACTCTGCCTCTCTCTCGCACTCTGCCTCTCTCTCGCACTCTGCCTCTCTCTCGCACTCTGCCTCTCTCTCGCACTCTTGTGCTCTCTCTCGCTCTCACTCTCGCTCTCTCTCTCTCGCACTCTCTCACTCTGTCTCTCTCGCACTCTCTCTCTTGCACTCAGTCTCTCTCTCTCTCGCACTCAGTCTCTCTCTCTCTGGCACTCAGTCTCTCTCACTCTCGCACTCAGTCTCTCTCACTCTCGCACTCTGTCTCGCTCTCGCACTCTGTCTCTCTCCCGCACTCTGTCTCTCTCCCGCACGCTGTCTCTCTCCTGCTCTCTGTCTCTCTCTCGCACTCTGTCTCACTCTCGCACTCTGTCTCACTCTCGCACTCTGTCTCACTCTCGCACTCTGTCTCACTCTCGCACTCTGTCTCACTCTCGCACTCTGTCTCACTCTCGCACTCTGTCTCACTCTCGCACTCTGTCTCACTCTCGCACTCTGTCTCACTCCCGCACTCTGTCTCTCTCCCGCACTCTGTCTCTCTCCCGCACTCTGTCTCTCTCCCGCACTCTGTCTCTCTCCCGCACTCTGTCTCTCTCTCGCACAAGCACTCTGTCTCTCTCTCGCACTCTTGCACTCTGTCCTTCTCTCTCTCGCATTCGCACTCTGTCTCTCTCTCTCGCACTCGGTCTCTCTCCCGCACTCTGTCTCTCTCCCGCACTCTGTCTCTCTCCCGCACTCTGTCTCTCTCCCGCACTCTGTCTCTCTCTCGCACTCGCACTCTGTCTCTCTCTCGCACTCTTGCACTCTGTCTCTCTCTCTCGTTTTCGCACTCTGTCTCTCTCTCTCGCACTCTTGCACTCTCTCGCTCTCACTCTCGCTCTGTCTCTCTCGCACTCTCGCTCTCTCTCTCTCGCACTCTAGCTCTCTCTCTCTCGCACTCTCGCTCTCTCTCTCTCGCACTCTCTCACTCTGTCTCTCTCGCAGTCTCTCTCTCTCTCGCACTCAGTCTCTCTCTCTCTGGCACTCAGTCTCTCTCTCTCTGGCACTCAGTCTCTCTCACTCTCGCACTCTGTCTCACTCTCGCACCCTGTCTCTCTCCCGCACTCTGTCTCTCTCCCGCACTCTGTCTCTCTCTCGCACTCTGTCTCTCTCTCGCACTCTGCCTCTCTCTCGCACTCTGCCTCTCTCTCGCACTCTGCCTCTCTCTCGCACTCTTGCGCTGTCTCTCGCTCTCACTCTCGCTCTCTCTCTCTCGCACTCTCTCACTCTGTCTCTCTCGCACTCTGTCTCTCTCGAACTCTGTCTCTCTCCCGAACTCTGTCTCACTCTCGCACTCTGTTTATTTCTCTCTCGCACTCTGTTTATGTCTCTCTCGCACTCTGTCTCTCTCTCGCTCTCTGTCTCTGTCTCGCACTCTGTCTCTCTCTCGCTCTGTCTCTCAGTCGCACTCTGTCTCTCGCGCACTCAGTCTCTCTCTCGCACTCAGTCTCTCTCTCACACTCTGCCTCTCTCTCGCACTCTGTCTCTCTCGCACTCTGTCTCTCTCACACTCTGTCTCTCTCTCGCACTCTCGCACTGTCTCTCTCTCGCACTCTCGCACTCTGTCTCTCTCTTTCGCACTCTTGCACTCTCTCTCGCACTCTCGCTCTCTCTCTCGCACTCTTGCTCTGTCTCTCTCTCTCTTGCACTCTCGCTCTGTCTCTCTCTCTCTCGCACTCTCGCTCTCTCTCGCACTCTTGCACTCTGTCTCACTCTCTCGTATTCGCACTCTGCCTCTCTCTGTCTCTCTCCCGCACTCTGTCTCTCTCCCGCACTCTGTCTCTCTCCCGCACTCTGTCTCTCTCCCGCACTCTGTCTCTCTCTCGCACTCTGTCTCTCTCTCGCACTCTGTCACTCTCTCGCACTCTGTCTCTCTCTCGCACTCTCGCTCTCTCTCTCTCGCACTCTCGCTCTCTCTCTCTCGCACTCTCGCTCTCTCTCTCTCGCACTCTCTCACTCTGTCTCTCTCGCACTCTCTCTCTTCCACTCAGTCTCTCTCTCTCTCGCACTCTCGCTCTCTCTCTCTGGCACTCAGTCTCTCTCTCTCTGGCACTCAGTCTCTCTCACTCTCGCACTCTGTCTCTCTCCCGCACCCTGTCTCTCTCTCGCACTCTGTCTCTCTCTCGCACTCTGCCTCTCTCTCGCACTCTGCCTCTCTCTCGCACTCTTGCGCTCTCTCTCGCTCTCACTCTCGCTCTCTCTCTCTCGCACTCTCTCACTCTGTCTCTCTCGCACTCTCTCTCTTGCACTCAGTCTCTCTCTCTCTCGCACTCAGTCTCTCTCACTCTCGCACTCTGTCTCACTCTCGCACTCTGTCTCACTCTCGCACTCTGTCTCACTCTCGCACTCTGTCTCACTCTCGCACTCTGTCTCACTCTCGCACTCTGTCTCTCTCCCGCACTCTGTCTCTCTCCCGCACTCTGTCTCTCTCCCGCACTCTGTCTCTCTCCCGCACTCTGTCTCTCTCCCGCACTCTGTCTCTCTCCCGCACTCTGTCTCTCTCCCGCACTCTGTCTCTCTCCCGCACTCTGTCTCTCTCCCGCACTCTGTCTCTCTCCCGCACTCTGTCTCTCTCCCGCACTCTGTCTCTCTCCCGCACTCTGTCTCTCTCCCGCACTCTGTCTCTCTCCCGCACTCTGTCTCTCTCCCGCACTCTGTCTCTCTCCCGCACTCTGTCTCTCTCCCGCACTCTGTCTCTCTCCCGCACTCTGTCTCTCTCCCGCACTCTGTCTCTCTCCCGCCCTCTTGCGCTCTCTCTCGCTCTCACTCTCTCTCTCTCGCACTCTCGCTCTCTCTCTCTCGCACTCTCGCTCTCTCTCTCTCGCACTCTCGCTCTCTCTCTCTCGCACTCTCTCACTCTGTCTCTCTCGCACTCTCTCTCTTCCACTCAGTCTCTCTCTCTCTCGCACTCTCGCTCTCTCTCTCTGGCACTCAGTCTCTCTCTCTCTGGCACTCAGTCTCTCTCACTCTCGCACTCTGTGTCTCTCCCGCACCCTGTCTCTCTCTCGCACTCTGTCTCTCTCTCGCACTCTGCCTCTCTCTCGCACTCTGCCTCTCTCTCGCACTCTTGCGCTCTCTCTCGCTCTCACTCTCGCTCTCTCTCTCTCGCACTCTCTCACTCTGTCTCTCTCGCACTCTCTCTCTTGCACTCAGTCTCTCTCTCTCTCGCACTCAGTCTCTCTCTCTCTGGCACTCAGTCTCTCTCACTCTCGCACTCAGTCTCTCTCACTCTCGCACTCTGTCTCGCTCTCGCACTCTGTCTCTCTCCCGCACTCTGTCTCTCTCCCGCACTCTGTCTCTCTCCTGCTCTCTGTCTCTCTCTCGCACTCTGTCTCACTCTCGCACTCTGTCTCACTCTCGCACTCTGTCTCACTCTCGCACTCTGTCTCTCTCTCGCACTCTGTCTCTCTCTCGCACTCTGTCTCTCTCTCGCACTCTGTCTCTCTCTCGCACTCTGTCTCACTCTCGCACTCTGTCTCACTCTCGCACTCTGTCTCACTCTCGCACTCTGTCTCACTCTCGCACTCTGTCTCACTCTCGCACTCTGTCTCACTCTCGCACTCTGTTTCACTCTCGCACTCTGTTTATGTCTCTCTCGCACTCTGTTTATGTCTCTCTCGCACTCTGTTTATGTCTCTCTCGCACTCTGTCTCTCTCTCGCACTCTGTCTCTCTCCCGCACTCTGTCTCTCTCCCGCACTCTGTCTCTCTCCCGCACTCTGTCTCTCTCTCGCACTCGCACTCTGTCTCTCTCCCGCACTCTCTCTGTCTCCCGCACTCTGTCTGTCTCCCGCACTCTGTCTCTCTCCCGCACTCTGTCTCTCTCCCGCACTCTGCCTCTCTCCCGCACTCTGCCTCTCTCCCGCACTCTGTCTCTCTCCCGCACTCTGTCTCTCTCTCGCACTCTTGCACTCTGACTCTCTCGCACTCTGTCTCTCTCCCGCACTCTGTCTCTGTCCCGCACTCTGTCTCTCTCCCGCACTCTGTCTCTCTCCCGCACTCTGTCTCTCTCCCGCACTCTGTCTCTCTCCCGCACTCTGTCTCTCTCCCGCACTCTGTCTCTCTCCCGCACTCTGTCTCTCTCCTGCACTCTGTCTCTCTCCCGCACTCTGTCTCTCTCTCGCTCTCTGTCTCTCTCACACTCTGTCTCTCTCGAACTCTGTCTCTCTCCCGAACTATGTCTCACTCTCGCACTCTGTTTATGTCTCTCTCGCACTCTGTTTATGTCTCTCTCGCACTCTGTCTCTCTCTCGCACTCTGCCTCTCTCTCGCACTCTGTCTCTCTCGCACTCTGTCTCTCTCGCACTCTGTTTCTCTCTCGCACTCTCGCACTGTCTCTCTCTCGCACTCTTGCACTATCTCTCGCACTCTCGCACTCTGTCTCTCTCTTTCTCACTCTTGCACTCTCTCTCGCACTCTCACTCTCTCTCTCACACTCTTGCTCTGTCTCTCTCTCTCTTGCACTCTCGCTCTGTCTCTCTCTCTCTCGCACTCTTGCTCTCTCTCGCACTCTTGCACTCTGTCTCACTCTCTCGCATTCGCACTCTGTCTCTCTCTGTCTCTCTCCCGCACTCTGTCTCTCTCCCGCACTCTGTCTCTCTCCCGCACTCTGTCTCTCTCCCGCACTCTGTCTCTCTCTCGCACTCTGTCTCTCTCTCGCACTCTGCCTCTCTCTCGCACTCTGCCTCTCTCTCGCACTCTTGCGCTCTCTCTCGCTCTCACTCTCGCTCTCTCTCTCTCGCACTCTCTCACTCTGTCTCTCTCGCACTCTCTCTCTTGCACTCAGTCTCTCTCTCTCTCGCACTCAGTCTCTCTCTCTCTGGTACTCAGTCTCTCTGTCTCTGGCACTCAGTCTCTCTCACTCTCGCACTCTGTCTCCCTCTCGTACTCTGCCTCACTCTCGTACTCTGTCTCACTCTCGCACTCTGTCTCACTCTCGCACTCTGTCTCACTCTCGCACTCTGTCTCACTCTCGCACTCTGTCTCACTCTCGCACTCTGTCTCACTCACGCACTCTGTCTCTCTCCCGCACTCTGTCTCTCTCCCGCACTCTGTCTCTCTCCCGCACTCTGTCTCTCTCCCGCACTCTGTCTCTCTCCCGCACTCTGTCTCTCTCCCGCTCTCTGTCTCTCTCCCGCACTCTGTCTCTCTCCCGCACTCTGTCTCTCTCCCGCACTCTGTCTCTCTCCCGCACTCTGTCTCTCTCCCGCACTCTGTCTCTCTCCCGCACTCTGTCTCTCTCCCGCACTCTGTCTCTCTCCCGCACTCTGTCTCTCTCCCGCACTCTGTCTCTCTCCCGCACTCTGTCTCTCTCCCGCACTCTGTCTCTCTCCCGCCCTCTTGCGCTCTCTCTCGCTCTCACTCTCGCTCTCTCTCTCTCGCACTCTCGCTCTCTCTCTCTCGCACTCTCGCTCTCTCTCTCTCGCACTCTCTCACTCTGTCTCTCTCGCACTCTCTCTCTTCCACTCAGTCTCTCTCTCTCTCGCACTCAGTCTCTCTCTCTCTGGCACTCAGTCTCTCTCTCTCTGGCACTCAGTCTCTCTCACTCTCGCACTCTGTCTCACTCTCGCACTCTGTCTCACTCTCGCACCCTTCTCTCTCCCGCACTCTGTCTCTCTCTCGCACTCTGTCTCTCTCTCGCACTCTGCCTCTCTCTCGCACTCTGCCTCTCTCTCGCACTCTGCCTCTCTCTCACACTCTTGCGCTCTCTCTCGCTCTCACTCTCGCTCTCTCTCTCTCGCACTCTCTCACTCTGTCTCTCTCGCACTCTCTCTCTTGCACTCAGTCTCTCTCTCTCTTGCACTCAGTCTCTCTCTCTCTGGCACTCAGTCTCTCTCACTCTCGCACTCTGTCTCGCTCTCGCACTCTGTCTCTCTCCCGCACTCTGTCTCTCTCCCGCACGCTGTCTCTCTCCTGCTCTCTGTCTCTCTCTCGCACTCTGTCTCACTCTCGCACTCTGTCTCACTCTCGCACTCTGTCTCACTCTCGCACTCTGTCTCACTCTCGCACTCTGTCTCACTCTCGCACTCTGTCTCACTCTCGCACTCTGTCTCACTCTCGCACTCTGTCTCACTCTCGCACTCTGTCTCACTCTCGCACTCTGTCTCTCTCCCGCACTCTGTCTCTCTCCCGCACTCTGTCTCTCTCCCGCACTCTGTCTCTCTCTCGCACAAGCACTCTGTCTCTCTCTCGCACTCTTGCACTCTGTCCTTCTCTCTCTCGCATTCGCACTCTGTCTCTCTCTCTCGCACTCGGTCTCTCTCCCGCACTCTGTCTCTCTCCCGCACTCTGTCTCTCTCCCGCACTCTGTCTCTCTCCCGCACTCTGTCTCTCTCTCGCACTCGCACTCTGTCTCTCTCTCGCACTCTTGCACTCTGTCTCTCTCTCTCGTTTTCGCACTCTGTCTCTCTCTCTCGCACTCTTGCACTCTCTCGCTCTCACTCTCGCTCTGTCTCTCTCGCACTCTCGCTCTCTCTCTCTCGCACTCTAGCTCTCTCTCTCTCGCACTCTCGCTCTCTCTCTCTCGCACTCTCTCACTCTGTCTCTCTCGCAGTCTCTCTCTCTCTCGCACTCAGTCTCTCTCTCTCTGGCACTCAGTCTCTCTCTCTCTGGCACTCAGTCTCTCTCACTCTCGCACTCTGTCTCACTCTCGCACCCTGTCTCTCTCCCGCACTCTGTCTCTCTCCCGCACTCTGTCTCTCTCTCGCACTCTGTCTCTCTCTCGCACTCTGCCTCTCTCTCGCACTCTGCCTCTCTCTCGCACTCTGCCTCTCTCTCGCACTCTTGCGCTCTCTCTCGCTCTCACTCTCGCTCTCTCTCTCTCGCACTCTCTCACTCTGTCTCTCTCGCACTCTGTCTCTCCCGCACTCTGTCTCTCTCCCGCACTCTGTCTCTCTCCCGCACTCTGCCTCTCTCCCGCACTCTGCCTCTCTCCCGCACTCTGTCTCTCTCCCGCACTCTGTCTCTCTCTCGCACTCTTGCACTCTGACTCTCTCGCACTCTGTCTCTCTCCCGCACTCTGTCTCTCTCCCGCACTCTGTCTCTCTCCCGCACTCTGTCTCTCTCCCGCACTCTGTCTCTCTCCCGCACTCTGTCTCTCTCCCGCACTCTGTCTCTCTCCCGCACTCTGTCTCTCTCCTGCACTCTGTCTCTCTCCCGCACTCTGTCTCTCTCTCGCTCTCTGTCTCTCTCACACTCTGTCTCTCTCGAACTCTGTCTCTCTCCCGAACTATGTCTCACTCTCGCACTCTGTTTATGTCTCTCTCGCACTCTGTTTATGTCTCTCTCGCACTCTGTCTCTCTCTCGCACTCTGCCTCTCTCTCGCACTCTGTCTCTCTTGCACTCTGTCTCTCTCGCACTCTGTTTCTCTCTCGCACTCTCGCACTGTCTCTCTCTCGCACTCTTGCACTATCTCTCGCACTCTCGCACTCTGTCTCTCTCTTTCTCACTCTTGCACTCTCTCTCGCACTCTCACTCTCTCTCTCACACTCTTGCTCTGTCTCTCTCTCTCTTGCACTCTCGCTCTGTCTCTCTCTCTCTCGCACTCTTGCTCTCTCTCGCACTCTTGCACTCTGTCTCACTCTCTCGCATTCGCACTCTGTCTCTCTCTGTCTCTCTCCCGCACTCTGTCTCTCTCCCGCACTCTGTCTCTCTCCCGCACTCTGTCTCTCTCCCGCACTCTGTCTCTCTCTCGCACTCTGTCTCTCTCTCGCACTCTGCCTCTCTCTCGCACTCTGCCTCTCTCTCGCACTCTTACGCTCTCTCTCGCTCTCACTCTCGCTCTCTCTCTCTCGCACTCTCTCACTCTGTCTCTCTCGCACTCTCTCTCTTGCACTCAGTCTCTCTCTCTCTCGCACTCAGTCTCTCTCTCTCTGGTACTCAGTCTCTCTGTCTCTGGCACTCAGTCTCTCTCACTCTCGCACTCTGTCTCCCTCTCGTACTCTGCCTCACTCTCGCACTCTGTCTCACTCTCGCACTCTGTCTCACTCTCGCACTCTGTCTCACTCTCGCACTCTGTCTCACTCTCGCACTCTGTCTCACTCTCGCACTCTGTCTCACTCACGCACTCTGTCTCTCTCCCGCACTCTGTCTCTCTCCCGCACTCTGTCTCTCTCCCGCACTCTGTCTCTCTCCCGCACTCTGTCTCTCTCCCGCACTCTGTCTCTCTCCCGCACTCTGTCTCTCTCCCGCACTCTGTCTCTCTCCCGCACTCTGTCTCTCTCCCGCACTCTGTCTCTCTCCCGCACTCTGTCTCTCTCCCGCACTCTGTCTCTCTCCCGCACTCTGTCTCTCTCCCGCACTCTGTCTCTCTCCCGCACTCTGTCTCTCTCCCGCACTCTGTCTCTCTCCCGCACTCTGTCTCTCTCCCGCCCTCTTGCGCTCTCTCTCGCTCTCACTCTCGCTCTCTCTCTCTCGCACTCTCGCTCTCTCTCTCTCGCACTCTCGCTCTCTCTCTCTCGCACTCTCTCACTCTGTCTCTCTCGCACTCTCTCTCTTCCACTCAGTCTCTCTCTCTCTCGCACTCAGTCTCTCTCTCTCTGGCACTCAGTCTCTCTCTCTCTGGCACTCAGTCTCTCTCACTCTCGCACTCTGTCTCACTCTCGCACTCTGTCTCACTCTCGCACCCTTCTCTCTCCCGCACTCTGTCTCTCTCTCGCACTCTGTCTCTCTCTCGCACTCTGCCTCTCTCTCGCACTCTGCCTCTCTCTCGCACTCTGCCTCTCTCTCACACTCTTGCGCTCTCTCTCGCTCTCACTCTCGCTCTCTCTCTCTCGCACTCTCTCACTCTGTCTCTCTCGCACTCTCTCTCTTGCACTCAGTCTCTCTCTCTCTCGCACTCAGTCTCTCTCTCTCTGGCACTCAGTCTCTCTCACTCTCGCACTCTGTCTCGCTCTCGCACTCTGTCTCTCTCCCGCACTCTGTCTCTCTCCCGCACGCTGTCTCTCTCCTGCTCTCTGTCTCTCTCTCGCACTCTGTCTCACTCTCGCACTCTGTCTCACTCTCGCACTCTGTCTCACTCTCGCACTCTGTCTCACTCTCGCACTCTGTCTCACTCTCGCACTCTGTCTCACTCTCGCACTCTGTCTCACTCTCGCACTCTGTCTCACTCTCGCACTCTGTCTCACTCTCGCACTCTGTCTCTCTCCCGCACTCTGTCTCTCTCCCGCACTCTGTCTCTCTCCCGCACTCTGTCTCTCTCTCGCACAAGCACTCTGTCTCTCTCTCGCACTCTTGCACTCTGTCCTTCTCTCTCTCGCATTCGCACTCTGTCTCTCTCTCTCGCACTCGGTCTCTCTCCCGCACTCTGTCTCTCTCCCGCACTCTGTCTCTCTCCCGCACTCTATCTCTCTCCCGCACTCTGTCTCTCTCTCGCACTCGCACTCTGTCTCTCTCTCGCACTCTTGCACTCTGTCTCTCTCTCTCGTTTTCGCACTCTGTCTCTCTCTCTCGCACTCTTGCACTCTCTCGCTCTCACTCTCGCTCTGTCTCTCTCGCACTCTCGCTCTCTCTCTCTCGCACTCTAGCTCTCTCTCTCTCGCACTCTCGCTCTCTCTCTCTCGCACTCTCTCACTCTGTCTCTCTCGCAGTCTCTCTCTCTCTCGCACTCAGTCTCTCTCTCTCTGGCACTCAGTCTCTCTCTCTCTGGCACTCAGTCTCTCTCACTCTCG
>NW_027598924.1:0-34389 GCF_964194155.1 Cetorhinus maximus
TTCACTCACCTCCTTCCCTTCCCCCATCCACTTCACTCATCCCCTTCCCCTCCCCCATTCCCTTCACTCACCCCCTTCCTCTTCACCATGCCCTTCACTCATCCCCTTCCCTCCCCCATCCCCTTCACTCACCCCCTTCCCCTTCACCTTACCTTTCACTCAGCCCCTTTCCCTCCCCCAACCCCTTCACTGATCCCCTTCCCCACCCCCATCCCCTTCACTCAACCCCTTCCCCTACCCCATCCCATTCACTCACCCCCTTCCCCTCCCCATCCCCTTCACTCACTCATTGCCACAGAAGGCCGTGGAGGCCAGGTCATTGAGTGTATTTAAGACCGAGGTAGATAGGTTCTTGACCGGTAAGGGGATCAAAGGTAACAGGGGGAGAAGGCGGGAGAATGGGGTTGAGAAACTGATCAGCCATGATTGAATGGCGGAGCAGACTCGATGGGCCGAAGGGCCTCATTTCTGCTCCTATGCCTTATGGTCTTATGGTCTTCCAATTCACCTGGGTGAGTAGAAATGTCATTCAAATGAAAGCAGGTTGACTTATTTTCGTTGATGTGATGGGATTTCTTGCCCAACTCCCATTACCCTTGAGAAGGCGGTGAAGAGCTGTGTTCTAGGACCGTTGCAGTCCATGTTACACTCTCCTAGCGCTGTAACCAACTGTGGTAGAAAAGAATTAAGCAGATTTTAAAAAAATATCACAACACATAGGTTTTTAAATGTTCCGGCTTTCTAGTGTCGTCGAACGCAATTGGTGGTTCGAGCAAGCAGTGTTCATCGTGGAAAATATGCTTTATGCGTGTAAAATACACACATACACACTGACCCTGACACACTCAGAACCGCGCTCACAAGAAATGGGGGTGGGAGCGACTGGTAGGCGGAGCTGGATGACCAAAGGCATTTTATGCACAGAGATAAGACCTGCTGAGTTTTTCCAGGTAATTCTATTCTCATTTTATGTCTTCGTCTCGGTTACCGAGTCTCATCCCCTCCCCGCCTCTCTCTCTCTCTCTCTCCCTCTCCCTCTCTCTTCCTCAGTCAGGTCGGGGCGGGCTGTATAAAAGCGGAAACTCTTTCGAGTTATCAACAGATCGCATGTAACTCTTTCGAGTACAATCACAGATCTTGGTTTTTCCAGGAGTGGGACATGAACCCACCACCCCCTGATTCAAAGGCGAGGGTGCTATGGACTGAGCCACAGCTGACAGGTGAAGCCGTCCCCCCACTCATTCAGCAGCGACTCGACTGAAGAAGCATCATGTCTGGCAGAGGGAGCACCGCCATGGATGTGGTGTAGGCTCTGAAACGCCCAGGGCCGCACTCTCTATGGATTCGGCGGCTGAACACATCGACCCGACCCTATCACAAAACCCAAAGGCTCTTCTCAGAGCCGCCCACAACCTCACATTGAGAGCCAGTGACCTCAA
This sequence comes from Cetorhinus maximus, assembly GCF_964194155.1. Taxonomy (NCBI): domain Eukaryota; kingdom Metazoa; phylum Chordata; class Chondrichthyes; order Lamniformes; family Cetorhinidae; genus Cetorhinus; species Cetorhinus maximus. The sequence continues at coordinate 1,440 of NW_027598924.1, forward strand.
GAGAGGCAGCGGAGAATCTTAAATGTGACATTATATCAAAGCTTTACTGCATCCCCCCTTTCACAACGCAATCCTAAACGGCAGGAATTTTTTAATTCATTCCGGGTGCCCGTGTCTATTACACGTGTGGTGGTTTTGGAGGTAGTCCCGAGTTTTATTCCCGCATCTTTCACAGTGATGGAGGTTCGACCTCAATCCTGGTGGGAACAGCCATTGGGATTGAAAACACATAATGAAACGACGAAGCGTCAGGTTGTATATTTTTGCTGCTTAGGTTATGTTTTCCCATCAATCTCTCCCTCTCTCTCTCTCTCTCTCTGTGGTGGTATCGTCGCTGGGCTGATAACCCAGGGACTCCCCGGTAAATAATGACCTGGTTTCCAATCAACAGAACTAAGGAAAAATAGAAAAGAGGTGAAATATAAGCTGGTTGAGGGAGGGGGGGGTGGGGGTGGGATGGGTGGAGCTGGATAGAGGAGGGACAGTGATTGGTGGAGGCAAAGAAGAGATTGCCAATGATGTCATAGACAAAAGGACAAAGGGGTGTGGACGGTGGTGATATTGGCCGAGGAATGTGCTCATGGGGACACTAAGGGTAGAAAGCAGGACGAGCAAGTGACAGAGAGCCCTAGTGGGGGTGGGGGTTTGGGGTGGTCGAAATAGGGTAAAAGGTGGAGATAAAACAATGGATGGAAATACATTTAAAAAATAATGGAAATAGGTGGGGAAAAGAAAAATATATTTTTTTTAAATGATAAATTATTTGAAAAAGTGGGTGGGTGGGTGGTGGGGATCGGAAAGGGGGTGGGGACGGAGGAGAGAGTTCATGATCTAAAATGGTTGAGCTCAATCGGAACTGAGCTACAGAACTGAGGAACCGGTGCAATAATGGATTGAAAGATCTTGGATGATTTACTCTCTCTGGGTTAGCTTACAATGTACCTTGAGCACGGCCTCTCCTTTCCCCCCCTCCCACCCCCCACCTCGACTCGCGTCAAGTCCCGGAGTCTGCTTGATTTTCACTCGACCTCTTAAAAGACCCTCGCCCCCTGCGCTGACTTCACCCCGGCTCAAATGGTCACCCGCTGGCCTCTGGTCGACTGGGACCTGCCCTTCGGAGAGCACAGTGTTCTTCCACACTATGTTAAAGACGTTGCATTCTCGCCCTGTCCACCATTTTCACTTCTTTGGCATCTTTTTTTGTTGTAGACATCATATTCTCACCTCAGCACTATTTTCACTCCCCCCACCCACCCCCCGGATCATTGCTCATTCAGACATCAGGGGAATTGGAGTGTACTCGGTGAGGGGGGGTGTATGACTCTCTGGATGGAAACTCTTATCGAGTTACCAACAGTCACAGATTGTAACTCTTTCGAGTACAATCACAGTCCTTGGTTTCCGGGAGTGGGACATGAACCCACGACCCTCTGATTCAAAGGCGAGGGGGCTATGGACTGAGCCACAGACAGACACAGAGCGGCTTCATCATTCTCAGGGAGGTGTCAGCTGTGGCTCAGTCCATAGCACCCTCGCCTTTGAATCAGAGGGTTGTGGGTTCATGTCCCACTCCCGGAAAAACCAAGAACTGTGATTGTACTCGAAAGAGTTACAACCTGTGACTGTCGATAACTCGAAAGAGTTACATCATTCTCAGAGTCTGTGTTCCACAACGTTTGTTATCATGGCCAGGACCAAGCAGACAGCGCGCAAGTCGACCGGAGGGAAAGCTCCCCGCAAGCAGCTGGCTACCAAAGCTGCCCGCAAGAGCGCTCCAGCCACGGGCGGCGTCAAGAAGCCCCATCGCTACAGGCCCGGCACTGTGGCTCTGCGGGAGATCCGCCGCTACCAGAAATCCACCGAGCTGCTGATCCGCAAACTGCCCTTCCAGCGCCTGGTGCGAGAGATCGCTCAGGACTTCAAGACCGACCTGCGCTTCCAGAGCTCGGCCGTCATGGCCCTGCAGGAGGCCAGCGAGGCTTACCTGGTGGGGCTCTTTGAGGACACCAACCTGTGCGCCATCCACGCCAAGCGAGTCACCATCATGCCCAAGGACATCCAGCTGGCCCGGCGCATCCGCCGGGAGCGCACCTAGACTGACCCTACCCGACTCTGGACTGACCCTACCCGACTCTGGACTGACCCTACCCGACTCTGGACTGACCCTACCCGACTCTGGACTTCCCCAACCACCGAGAACCACAAAGGCTCTTTTAAGAGCCACCAAGTTATCCAATGAGAGCATTAATCGCCACGAGGCAGGTGTTATTTTTCGGTCGTGTGAAAGACAAAATACTGCGGATGCTGGAAACCCGGAAAAAATAACCAGCCACAGGCTGTTTTTTGCCGTCAAATCGCGGTTACGCCTCGACACGTGGTCGTTGATTGAATGGCGGAGCAGTCTCGATGGGCCGAATGGCCTAATTGCTGCTCCCACGCCTTATGGTCGACCCTCGCCCGCCTCAACCCACCCCATTCCCTGACTTTCTCGGAGAGACTCAGCAGCGTCGGTGGAGAGAATCAGTTAAATGTTTCGAGTCCGTGTGCCTCTCTAGGAGAGTCCTGCGGAACCCACACGGACAAGTCACTCGGACCCGAGGCGTTAACTCTAGTCTCTCTCTCCCTCTCTCCCTCCCTCTCTCTCTCTCTCCAGAGGTTTTGCCAGACCTGCTGTGCTTTTCCAACATTTTCTGTTTTTTGTTTCAGATTCCCAGCATCCGCAGTATTTTACTTCTTTGCTAATGAAGGATGAAGGTGAAGGCGCAGATGCGGATTGGTCGGATTCCAGCCCTTTTTTTTTTGTGTCACGTTCCTGGTGTTCCCACCTGCCATCGGTCCCTCATGTAGTAATCCTTTTAGAGTGAGCCCTTCGACAAAGCCGAACAGGAAAGAGCCGCAATCATCTTTTTCTCTAAAACTAAGTTGTAACTCTTTCGAGTTATCGACAGATCGCATGTAACTCTTTCGAGTACATTCACAGTTCTTGGTTTTTTCCGGGAGTGGGACTTGAACCCACAAACCCTCTGATTCAAAGGCGAGGGTGCTATGAACTGAGCCACACCCTACCCCGTCTATACACTCACGTAATCCTTAAATAGCTGTGAAGAGGACGGCGCACCTCCCCCTCCCTGTGTTATTGTGAGCCACGGTCGCAGAGTCATGCAGCTCAGAATCAGGCCCTTCGTGTCCGTTCCGGCCATCAAGCACCTATCTCTTCTAACCCCATCGTCCGGCATTTGGCCCGCAGCCCCGTCTGCTACGGCGTTTCAAGTGCTCATCCAAACACGTTTTAATTGTTGTGAGGTTTCCTGCCTCGGCCGCCCACACCCCTCAGGCAGTACGTTCCAGATTCCAACCACGCTCTGGGTGAGGAGAAAAGAAAAAATCCTCAGATCCCCTCTGAACCTCCTGCCTTGGCACGTCATAACATTCAAGGCTATGGCCCAAGCGCTGATAAATGGGGTTAGGTAGGGAGGTAGGTCAGGTGTTTCTCACGTGTCGGTGCAGACCCGTCCGCACTGTGTGATTCTGTTATTAAATCTATGCCCCCTGGTTACCGACTTCCGTGAAACTCTTTCGAGTTATCAACAGTCACAGATTGCAACTCTTTCGAGTACAATCACAGTTCTTGGTTTCCGTGAAACTCTTTCGAGTTACCAACAGTCACAGATTGCAACTCTTTCGAGTACAATCACAGTTCTTGGTTTTCCGGGGAGTGGGGACATGAACCCACGACCCTCTGATTCAAAGGCGAGGGGGCTATGAGCTGAGCCACAGCTGGACACCTCCTGACTTCCGTGAAGGGGAACAATTTCCTTCCTATCTACCCGATAATGCCCCTCATAATTTTGTAACCTCTCATCAGGTTCCCCCTCAGTCTTCTCGGGTCGAAGAAAAACAACCCTCGCCTCGCGCAGAATCACAGGGGCAGAAGAGGCCCTTCGGCCCATTGAGTCCATCCAGTCTCTCTTCACAGCTGAAACGCTCCAGTATAGTCACCCTCCCCAGCGTCATCACATCCCTGTGGTGTTCTGTGACAGGGACAGATCAAAGCAGTGCCACTAGAGTGATATGGACTCTTCTCAGTCGCTTTCGCGGTGGAATTGGCTGATTCTAGCTGCAAGAATGGCCGCTTCACTTGACCTTCGAGCCCCCCCAATGTTGCTTTTCCTGGGCACGAGGCATCACCGCAGCCTAAACAATGGTCACGCCAACAGTTGGGGCCGAGCAGAGCTCCCTTTTCTCTGTGCACACGGCCGGCCGGGAACTGCAATCCAGCCCGGGAAGAATTGGCCTTGGTCCAAACATTAACGCCCTCCCCTCTTCCTACCAGCTCCAAACTCTTGTCACATTATTTCAAGGCCAGTGATGGACTCGGCCCACACTTCCCCCCCCTCCACCCCTCCTTTCACATTTTGGAGCAATGGAACTGCCCATTGGTCACTTTGGACAGCGTCCGAATTGCTTTAGTCATGTTTCCCGACCAGTTACGTGTCACCAAAACAGAAACAGAATTACCTGGAAAAACTCAGCAGGTGTGGCAGCATCGGCGGAGAAGAAATCAGTTGACGTTTCGAGTCCTCACGACCCTTCGGCAGAACTGAAGTATAGTTAGGAGAGGGGTGAAATATAAGCTGGTTTAAGGTGGGTGGGGGGCGGGGGGAGAGAGAAGTTGAGGGGGGGGGTGTTGGTTGTATGGACAAGCAAGCAGTGATAGGAGCAGTTAATCAAAAGATGTCACAGACAAAAGGATCAAAGAGGTGTTGAAGGTGGTGATATTATCTAAGAAAAGTGCTAATTAAGAATGGATGGCAGGACACTCAAGGTATATCTCTAGTGGGGGTGGGGTGGAAAGACTAACAAAGTTTTAGTTTTAGATTTAAAAATAATGGAAATAGGTGGGAAAAGAAGAATCTATATAAATTATTGGAAAAAAAAGGGGAGGGGGAAGAAACGGGGTGGGGATGGGGGGAGGGAGTTTAAGATCTAAAGTTGTTGAATTCAATATTCAGCCCGGAAGGCTGTAAAGTGCCTAGTCGGAAGATGAGGTGCTGTTCCTCCAGTTTGCGTTGGGCTTCACTGGAACAATGCAGCAAGCCAAGGACAGACATGTGGGCAAGAGAACAGGGTGGAGTGTTAAAATGGCAAGCGACAGGGAGGTTTGGGTCTTTCTTGCGGACAGACCAAGGTGACCAACACTTAACTCACCAGTCAGGTGACGCACGGAGATGAGGGCGAAACATAAATACCGGCGCCAAATGAACAGGCTCCAACCGATTGTTTATTTTTTAAACTGAAAAGCTCAGCAATATAATTGTAAATCAAAGAGCGATTTTAATCGGAAACTGGGAAGTACTGTTGATATATCACCGCCAGTATTATTTTTTTAAAAATCGCTCTCCTCGTTTTAATATTTCACATGGTATCAGGAATTTCAGATTCGCTTTTACAATCTGGTCCCTACTCTTCCTCGGTTAAGAAGGTCAGAAGTGGGGACGATCGCTGACGATTGCACAATCTTCCCTCGCATTGATGACTCCTCAGGTACTGACGCAATCCATGCCCAAAATCTGGGCAGCAAGGCCTGGACAATATCCAGGCTTGGGCTGACAAGTAAGTGGCAAGTAGCATTTGCGCCACACAAGTGCCAGGCAATGACCAGCTCCAACAAGTGAAAATCTAACCGTCGCCCTTGACATTCTATGGCATTTTACCATCACTGAATCCCCCCCACTATCAACATCCTGGGGGTTACCATTGACCAGAAACTGAACTGGGACCAGCCATATAAATACTGTGGCTACAAGAAGGGGTCTGGGGTGAGGAATCCAACAGTGAGTAACTCACCTCCTGACTCCCCAAAGCCTGTCCACCATCTACAAGGCACAAGTCAGGAGTGTGATGGGATACTCCCCACTTGCCTGGATGAGTGCAGCTCCCACAACACTCAAGAAACTCGACACCATCCAGGACAAAGCAGCCCTGCCCGCTTGAAAAGCCCCCTTTCCACAAACAAACGTCCATTCCCTCCACCACCGACGCACAGTAGCAGCAGTGTGTACACCATCTACAAGATGCACAGCAGCAACTCACCAAGCATCCTTAGACAGCACCTTCCAAACCCATGACCTCTACCATCTAGAAGGACAAGGGCAGCAGATACATGGGAACACCACCACCTGGAAGTTCCCCTCCAAGCCACTCACCATCCTGACTTGGAAATAAATCGTCTTTCTTTCACTGTCGCTGGGTCAAAATCCTGGAACCCTCTTCCTAACAGCACTGTGGGTGTACCTACACCACAGGGACAAAATCCTGGAACTCCTTCCCTAACAGCGCTGTGGGTGTACCTACACCACAGGGACAAAATCCTGGAACTCCCTCCCTAACAGCACTGTGGGTGTACCTACACCACATGGGCTGCAGCGGTTCAAGAATTTAGCTCACCTCCACCTTCTCAAGGGCAATTAGGCATGAGGCCTGAATGCTGACAAATGAATGAATAAAAAAACAAAACCGACTGTAATCTGCGGGTTGAATGATCCATTTCACGGCGCTCTGTAACTGGACACATTTCAACTCAGCCTGTGAATAACACCACATCATATTTTAGACTGGTCCCCATTCACGCAATTGAAAAATGCAACATAGGTTTGTTGCTAGAAATTTGGTGAACTTTCAGATTTGGTGGTTCGTGAGCACTGCCGCTGGAAGATTTCTTTACAAACATTTTTCTCACGGGATGTGGGAGACACTGGCTAGGGCCTGGCCATCCCTAAATGCCCCTTGAGAAGGAGCTGGGGGAGCCGTCTTCTTAAACTGCTCCAGTCCATGTGAGGTGAGCAGACCCACAGTCATGTTGTTAAGCAGGTCAGCAGATACCGTGTGCAATGTGGTACTGAGTGCAAATCTGATGAAAGAGGAAACTGACAAGTTTGTGTATAATAGGCTCTTACTATATTGTTAGGACACAGCAGGTGGTCAAGGCTGAATTATTTATAATCCCAGAGGGAAACTTTAAACAACTGTCAAAACTTTTTCACTTGATATGTTTGAGATTCTGCTCTGAATTCAGATGAGAAACCACCAAACCTCCAGAGGTTTGTTTTATATATCAATTAAACATTTATTGATTTAACAAGTGATGAAACACATACACATGTCTACAAATTACTACCATAATAACTTTTAAACTAATGCCCACGTTAGGGTAAAACTTTACCAAGGCAGCAATAACCCGGAGACTTAAATAGGCACCAGACAAATGACATTTTATATTACGAATTCAAAAGGAGGTCCCTTGCAATTTGTTTCCTTTGTCGGCAGTTGTATGGCTTACAGGCTACTTAGATATTACATACCTCTCACCTACACACACAAGACTCTTTTCTGTATATACCTAGCCTTCCCTGTGAATACAAATTCTCCTTGCATCACCAGGCCCTTTGAACTCCACCTCTTCTAACAATAAAACTGCTTTCATAGTACCAATTTAATTTGTAATATAAACATATTGCTTGGTGTCTCCTAGCTAGGTGCAAGATTTCACCCCCAGTCTTTGAATGTTGAAAAAAAAAACAAAATGCAAATGTACTTTACTGTTTAACATTCTAAAGCTACTATTCAAAGCACCCAGACTAGCTAGCTTTAATCCAATTAAGACACACACACACACACACCCTATTACAAGTCCAATTTAAAATAATTTTCAAAAATATTATACACATTAATATCTTCATGACATACACCCAGGACAGGAAAGGGGCCAAAAGGTTAAGCACACAGAGGTTCAGGGTGAAGTGATTTAATGAACGGAACATTAGGAAATAGAGACACCAAGATCGCAGGGACAGTGAAACACGGACACAGATTGTGTGTGTTTGAAACAGGGATCACAAAGGCAAATGTGAAGCTCCAGACGTTTTGGACTAAAACAAATCAATATTATAGAGCTCAAAGCAAAATACTGCGGATGCTGGGAATCTGAAACAAACACAAAGATTGTTGGAAAAACTCAGCAGGTCTGACAGCGTCTGTAGAGGGGAAGACAAGAGTTAATGTTTTGAGTCCGTGTGACTCTTCAACAGAATTAAAGAGAAATAGAAATGAGGTGAAATATAAGCTGTTTAAGGGGGGGGGTTTGGACAGGAGAAGCTGGATAGAGGGTCAGTGATAGGTGGAGGCAAAGGCGAGATTGCCAAAGACGTCATGAACAAGAGGTCAAAGGGGTGTTGACGGTGGTGATGTTAGCTGAAGGATGGTGACATTAAGGGTAGAAAGCAGGATGAGCAAGTGACAGATGGCCCTGGTGGGGGTGGGGGTCTGGAAGGGGGGAACAAATCGAGAAAGGGTAAAAAGGTGGGGGTAAAACAACATGGAAATAAATTGTAAAAATAATAATAGAAAGAGGTGGGAAAAGAAAAAAATATATATAATTATTGGAAAAAATGGGATAATAAAGGGGGGTGAGGATGGAGGGAGAGAGTTCATGGTCTGTAGTTGTTGAACTCAATATTCAGCCCGGAAGGCTGTAAAGTGCCTAGTCGGAAGATGAGGTGCTGTTCCTCCAGTTTGCGTTGAGCTTCACTGGAACATTGCAGCAAGCCAAGGACGGACATGTGGGCATGAGAACAGGGTGGAGTGTTGAAATGGCAAGCGACAGGGAGGTTTGGGTCATGCTTGCGGACAGACCGAAGGTGTTCCACAAAGCGGTCACCCAGTCTGCGTTTGGTCTCTCCAATGTAGAGGAAACCACATTGGGAGCAACGAATGCAGTCGTTTAAATTGAGGGAAGTGCAAGTGAAATGCTGCTTCACTTGGAAGGAGTGTTTGGAATATTATAGAGCTTTAGCCATAGCTTTTTCAGAGACTGTGTGATTGGCTCTTACAAAACACTTTGTGGAGTTTTAGTTGGAACTGGGACACTCTGGCCACCACCTTTGTCCCCTCTGCCATGGCGTGCTCGGCCAGTTCCCCGGGCAGCAGCAGGCACACGGTGGTCTGGATCTCCCGGGAGCTGATGGTGCTGCCGCTTGTTGTGGTGGGACAGGCGGGAAGCCTCACCCGTGATGCGCTCGAAAATATCATCAACGAACGACTTCATGATGCTCATGGCCTGGGGGGAGATGGCGGTGTCCGGGTGAACCTGATTCATCACTTTGTAGGTATAGATGGAGCAGTTTTCCTTCCTGGATCTCTTCGTCTTCTTGCCGTCCTCCTTGGAAACTGGGACATTTCAGGGCTTTAATTTTTGCAGAAATACACTTTAGTGATAAAACATCGGAAAGACCATTACAAAGCATTTCCAAAATGACCATCCCAGAAAGTGGAATGATATTCAAAATTGTCCACATCGATCATGTTGCTCTCTTGAGGAGGTTCAATATAATCAAAGCAACATGGAAGATATTTCAAAATGGTCATTACAGAAAGTGCAATGATATCAACATTGTCCACCTAGATCATGTTGTAGGCTGAGGTGCTTCAATGTAATTGTCAGATATTCACTGTATACATTCAATGCGAGACAAACGGCCTGAGGTGTTCCAGACAATGTGCAGCCCCTCAGTGTCGCACAGCTGGAAGGTTGTAGCCAGCGACTTTCCCCATTGCATCTCTGCAGCAGCTGCCCCAAGCTTTAGTGCGTCCCTCAGCGCTGGGAATGTACCAGTCTGAAAACCTTGTTCACGGGCAACTCTTTGCGCTGGAAGACCAACACATTTTTGGCAGACCAAAGAGCGTCTTTCATCGAGTTGATGATCCTCCAGCCGCAGTTGATGTCTGTCTCGGTGTTGGTGTCCCTGGGAACAGCCCCGTAGAGCAACAGAGTCCTGTGTCACAGAACTGCTCGGGGTGAACCTCGACAGAAACCAATGCATCTCTCTCCAGGCCTGCATGGCAAAGGCACAATCCACAAGGAGGTGAACCAATGGTCCCTTTCCCAGCACAGCCACCTCGAGGGCAACGTGCGGAGGGGGTGGGGGGTAAGAGTACGGGCTTGTGGGAAAGATCTGACGCGGAGGACCATTCTCACCACCAGCCAAGCTGCGTCTTGGCGCCTGTTTGAAAGCTCTGGGCTTCAGGCGTTCTGCCAAATGACTTTTTGCCTGTCTCCGTCCGACAGGATCCACCGTCTCCTTTTCCCGCAGGGCCTCTAGGACGTTAAGTGCCGACAACTGCCCGATGGACTTGTGGTCAAAGCGACTTTCTTGATTTTATTTTCTGAAAAATATTCATAAAATATCTGAAAGAACATTTACAAAACATTTATAAATGGCCATCACAAAAAGTGGAACGATATATTCAAAGTTGTCTACGTAGATCATGTTGTACTCTGACATTCTTCAATATAATCAAAGGAACATTGCAGGCATTTCAACATGGTCATTACAGACAGTCAGACAGTGCAATGGTATTTAAGTTAACTTCATAGATCGTACCGCACCCAGAGATTGTCAACCGTGGCCAGGGCAAACTGCAGGCACTCAATGAAAACTCTGACTAAACTTGTTTCTTTTCAGACTAACCCCGAGCTCTATGCTGATGAGGGATGGTGGATAGTTTTGTTCCTGGTTGGCTAATTGGCAATGATGTCAATGTTATAGCCATCCAGCTTGTTCGTTGAGCTACTCGATCACTTCTATTGCTCGTCACAGCAAGAAGCTGTCTCGGCCGCCAAATTATCCAATACCCTCCCCCACCCCAATCCACCCAATTCCCTGACTTTCTTGGAAAAGAAAAACTCAGCCGGTCTAGCAGCCTCTGTGGAGAGTGAAACAGAGTTAAAGTTTCCAGTCCGTAGGATGGACAGTCGTGAAACCACGGAGCCATCGAGAAACTGTTGTATGTCCGCCCTGTGAGTATGTGTTTCGCTTTCCCTGTCCGTTTATGAAATGTCGCTGTGGATGTTACTACATACATGAGAGTTTCTGGTTGGTGTGTGTTTATTTTATTCTGCATCCTGGAGTCTATGTTGTCAGAGCGTTCGCCCACCTCACCCACCCGACCTCCCACCCATTCATCTTTCACGGTCACGTCTATGACAATAACCATTATTCTGTGCCTGTTATTTTATGTTAAATGAGTGAAGATTTACGCTTATGCTGTCAACCCCTGGTCTGAGAACGTGGGTTTGATTGCTTACCGTATCGTGGTAACCGAGCATCTGCTTTTCTCTATGATCGTCTGCATCTGGTATGTCATTGTCATGACACCATGAACCCAACAGGGCCCCATTGTTTGAGTACGAGGTAAATCTTGTAGCTTTCAATTTTGTTATGTGATTATCGGCTTGTGTATTTATCTGCCTGTTGTTGCTCAGTGAGTGTGAATTTAAAAGGGAATGGTTAGTCTGTGGGGAGATGGTGGCAGAGGTTTGGTCACTGGACTGGGTGATCCAGAGACCCAAACTAATGCTCTGAGGACCCAGGTTCGAATCCCACCATGTCAGGTGGTGAAATGTGAATTCAACAAAAATCTGGAATTAAAAACCTGAGGATGACCATTGTCGATTGTTGTAAAAACCCATCTGGTTCACGAACGTCCTTTTGGGAAGGAAATCTGCTGTCCTTACCTGGTCCGGCCTACGTATGACTCCAGAGGCTCAGTAAGGTGGTTGACTCCCCAAATGCCCTCTGAACAAGGGCAATTAGGGATGGGCAATAAATGCTGGCCTAGCCAGCGACGCCCACATCCCATGAATAAATAATAATAAAAATAATCTTCTAAATAAGTGCTATTGATATTCTGTTCATGACAGCCTTTGGAATGGGAGTCTGAATTTTACATTGTGTCTGCCCATTTGTTAAATATAATGGCTTTATCAATCATATTCCTGCTCGTTTCTGGGATATAGCTTTTGTTTTTGGTGTGTGTGTCTGTCAGACTTTGAAATGCCTATATGGGATTAGATTGGGAAGTGCATATCCAGCTGTAGGTAACCAGCGTTAATGACAAGGTGTTGTACTCTACATGGCAATGGGAGCTATGTAAGTGTGGGTCATTCTGAACTGGTCGGTTTCTAGCTTATCAATGTGTATTTTATTCTGCAGCATTCATTTGAGCTCAAGGGAATTTCATTCTTTTTTCTCAGTCTTTGCTAGTTGAGGGTTTAGATCGCTGTATCTTTCAGCTTCAGGAATGCAAGTGAGTTTCATTCATTGTTTAAACTCCTGGAAAGAGGGTGGTGCAGTTGATGTAGTTTATATGGATTTCAGCAAAGCCTTTGACAAGGTCCCACATGGGAGATTATAAAGAAGGCAAATGCACATGGGTTACAGGGTAATTTGAAAGGGTGGATTCAAAACTGGCTTTGTTGTAGGAGACAGAGGGTGATGACAGAAGGATGCTTTAGTGACTGGAAGCCATTGTCCAGTGGCATACCACAGGAATCTGTGCTGGGTCCCCTATTATTTGTCATTTATATAAACGACATAAATGACAATGTTGGGGGGTAGGATTAGTAAGTTTGTGGATGACACAAAGATTGGCCGGGTGGTTAACTGTGAGGTTGAGTGTCTTGGGCTAGAGGAAGATATAGACGGGATGGTCAAATGGGCAGATAAGTGGCAGATGGATTTTAACCCTGAAAAGTGTGAGGTGATACACTTTGGAAGGAGTAATTTGACAAAGAAGTATTCAATGAACGGCATGACACTAGGAAGTTCTGAGGAACAAAGGGACCTTGGCGTGTGTGTCCATAGATCTCTGAAGGCGGAGGGGCATGTTAGTGGGGTGGTGAAAAAGGCATATGGGACACTTGCCTTTATCAATCGAGGCATAGATTACAAAAGTAGGGAGGTCATGTTGGAGTTGTTTAGAACCTTGGCGAGGCCGCAGCTGGAGTACTGTGTGCAGTTCTGGTCGCCAACTTATAGGAAGGATGTGATTGCACTGGAGGGGGTACAGAGGAGATTCACCAGGATGTTGTCTGGGATGAAACATTTAAGTTAGGAAGAGAGGTTGGATAGACTTGAGTTGTTTTCGTTGGAGCAGAGAGGACTGAGGGGCGACCTGATCGAGGTGTACAAGATTATGAGGGGCATGGACAAGGTGGATAGGGGGCAGCTGTTCCCCTTTAGTTGAAGGGTCAGTCACAAGGGGAGATAAGTTCAAGGTGAGGGGCAGGAGGTTTGGGGGGGTGGATGTGAGGAAAAACTGTTTTACCCAGAGGGTGGTGAGGGTCTGGAATGCACTGCCTGGGAGGGTGGTGGAGGCGGGTTAGCCTCACACCCTTTAAAAAGTACCTGGATGAGCACTTGGCACGTCATAACATTCAAGGCTATGGGCCAAGTGCTGGTCAATGGGATTAGGTAGGTAGGTCAGGTGTTTCTCACGTGTCGGTGCAGACTCGATGGGCCGAAGGGCCTCTTCTGCCCTGTGTGATTCTGATGTGAATAGAGGCATTACTACAGTTCATTTAATGTGAATGTGGATTTTACTCTGTTCCTGTCAATATCTGCGACATGAATGTTTTACTAAATCTAACTTCCAATGTCTGATATGTTTGGATTTTAACCTGGTCCTGCTTGTTTCTGGATTGTGAGTGAGACATCATTCTGTATCGTTCTGTTTCTCATATGCAAACATATGTTTCACTCCAACTCTTAAACCCTGTTTTGCTATGTGAGAGTGTGCGTTTTGGTCTGTTGCTGTCTGTCACACTTACGTCAGTAATGTTTATACTTCATGCACATAAGGAACGGGTGTATTAATGTATGTTTGTTAATCTTAAACTTTCAGTTTCTGAATTGTCAGTGTTTGTTATATCTGTACCCGGCAGGTTCTGATGTCTGGGAGTAAACCTTCCTCTGTGTCACCCAGTTTCGCATCTGTGATTCTGGATTTTGCCTAGAACTTATCAGCCTCGAGTGTATAAATGTGCATTTATTTTTCCTGTAATATTTAGTGTCTAACATGCACCTCTCAGCTACATTATCTCCTCTCAGTCTCTGGTCAGTGAGGGTTTTTGGTCTATCAGTCACTTTGCGGGAGAGGAGCCTGAGTCCCAATCAGTGCCTTTCAATCTCTGATAGGTGATTATGGGCTTTTCTCAGCATCTGTCCATTTCTGAAATGCGGGTTTAAATTGTTTGCATTCTTATTCCGTACCTATTCGTTTTTGATATAGAAGTGAGTTTTTAGTCTTTTTTTTAAGTTTATTTCTGGAAATTTCACTGTCTGGAAAGTGAGTATGAACATTTGAAGGCATGTGCCAATTTCTGGTATGTGAACCCGGGATGTTATGGGCCCCTCAGCTTCCTCCATTTGAGTGCGTGTGTTCTACTCTACCCATGCCAGTGTCTACAATATTTGGGTGGCATTTTCACTGGGTTCACGTCGTTAAATTGTTTGCAAATCAGGCTTTATTTTCTGCTATTCAAGTCAATAAGGAATGAAACCAGATGGACCGTCCAACATTGAACTAGGCATCGGAAATGTCAAAGTCAAACTCAGCCCTGTCAAACCTGCAAAGATCTCCTAACCGATACCTGGGATCTTGAGCTAAAATTGGGAGTGCAGTCTCACAGACTCGTCAAGCAACAGCCTGACATACTCATACCCACAGAATCATACCTCACAGACAATGTCCCAGGCACCACGATCAACATCCCTGGATATGCCCTAAACCATTGCGCAGGAAAGACCCAGCAGAGGCGGCCGCGCAATGTTAGACAGTCGGGAGGGATTTGCCCTGGGGGTCCTCAATATCGGCTCCAGACTCCATGAGGTCTCATGGAATCAAGCCGAACATGGGCAAGGAAACCTCCTGCTGATTATCACATACCGCAGCCCCTCAGCTGATGGATCAGTTCTCCTCCATGTCGAACACCACTTGGAGGAAGCACCAAGGGTGGCAAGGGCACAGAATGTACAATGGGTGAGGGACATCAATGTCCATCACCAAGAGTAGCTCGGTCGCACCACTACAGACTGAGTTGGCGACTCCTAAGGAGCTAGCTGCTGGACTGGGTGTGTGACAGGAGGCGAGGGAACGGACAAGAGCTAAACACGTTCTTGGTTTCATCCTCATCAACCTGCCTTATCTGTCATGTTAGTGTAGGAGTGACACCGTGCAGTCCCGCCTTCACATTGAGGATACCATCCATTGTGTTGTGTGGCACTACCACCGTGTTAATTGGGATAGATTTCAAACAGATCTAGCAACTCAAGACTGGGCAACCATGAGCGCTGTGGGCCATCGGCAGCAGCAGAATTGTACTCGAACACAATCTGTAACCTCATGGCCTGGCATATCCCCCACTCTACCATTACCATCAAGTCATGGGAACAACCCTGGTTCAATGAAGAATGCAGGAGGGTATGCCAGGAGCAGCAACAGGCACATCTAAAAATGAGGTGTCAACCAGGTGAAGCTATAAAGCAGGACTACTTGCATACCAAACAGCATCAGCAGCAAGCATTAGACAGAGCTAAGCGATTCCACAACCAATGGATCGGACCTAAGCTATGCAATCCTGGCACATCCAACCGTGAATGGTGGTGGACAATTAAACAACTTACTGAAGGAGGAGGCTCCACAAATGTCCCCATTCTCAATGGTGGAGGAACCCAGCAGATCAGTGCAAAGGCTGAGGCTGAAACACATGCAACAATCTTCAGTCAGAAGTACCAAGTGGATAATCCACCTGGACCTCCTCCAGAGTTTCCCAGCATCACAGATGTAGATGTAGTACGTAGATAATTCGATTCTTTCCAGTTCATATCGAGAAATGGCTGAAGGCACTGAATACTGCAAAGGCAATGGGCCCTGACAATGCTCTGGCAATAGTACTGAAGACATATGCTTCAGAACTAGCTGTGCCCCTAGTCAAGCAGTTCCAGAACAGCTACAACACTGTCATCCACCCAGCAGTGTAGGAAATTGCCCAGGTGTGTCCTGTACACAAAGCACAGGAGAAATCCAACCCGGCCAATTACTGCCCCATCAGTCTACTCTCAACCATCAGTAAAGTGATGATAGGCACCAACAGCAGTGATATCATGTGGCACTTGCTTTGCAATAGCCTGCCCACTGATGCTCAGCTAGTGTTCCGGCGGAGTCACTCAGCTCTTGGTCTCCTTACAGCCTTGGATCAAACGTGGGCAAAAGATCTGAACTCAAAAGGTGAGCTGAGAGCGACTGCCATTGAGATCAAGGAAGAGTTTGACCGAGTGTGGCATCAGGGAGCCCTAGCCAAACTGGAGTCAATGGGAATCAGGGGGGAAACACTCTACTGGTTGGAGTCATACCTAGAAGAAAGATAGATGGTTTTGGGAGGTTAACTATCTCGGTTCTAGGACATCACTGTAGGAGATCCTCAGGATAGTGTCCTCAGCCCAACCATCTTCAGCTGCTTCATCAATGATCTTCCTCCGAGCGTAAAGTCAGAAGTGGGATTTTTGCTGATCTTTGCACAGTGTTCAGCGCCATTTGCGACTCCCCAGACACTGAAGCAGCCCAAGTTCAAATGTAGCAAATCCTGGACTATATCTAGACTTGGGCTGACAAGTGCTAAGTAACATTCCTCCCTCAAAATTGCCAAACTGATTATCTTCAACAAGAGAGAATCTGGCCATCATCCCTTGACAATCAATGGCATTTCCATCACTGAATCCCACACTATCATCATTCTGGGCGTTACCATTGACAGTAACTGAACTGGACGAGCCATATAAATACTGTTGCTACAAACCCAAAACCTGTCCACCACCTAGAGGGCACAGGTCAGGAAATGGATGGAATAACCTCCACTTGCCTGGATGAGTGCAGTTCCAACACTCAAGAAGCTTGACACCTTCCTGGACAAAGCGGCCCCGCTTGATTGGCACCCCATCCACCAAAAAAATCACTCCCTCTACCACCGAAGCACAGTGTCAGCAGTGTGTGTACCATCTACAAGATGCACTGCAGGAACTCACCAAGGCTCCTTAGGCAGCACCTTCCAAACCCACGACTGCTACCATCGAGATGGACAAGGGCAGCAGACACAGGGGAACACCAGCTGTGGAAGAATAAAATACATCTACAGGACAACTAAGGGTTAAACAGTTAAAACCATAGTGGAATACTACAGCACAGTTCCCTCTCTTGTTCTAGCAGGTACACCTGCAGCTGCCAGCTAACTGAGCAGGAAAGGAGAAAAGGAGTATCATAAACAAGCTTCCTAGAATCCTCGAGACAAGGCGAGGATGTCTGCCCCCAACACAAAGAGACAGGATCAAGCAATGGTCATCTGTTCTCTAGAGTGTACACCCCCTAGCACTAAAGATAAGGTCAAGCATGGTTATCTATTCTCTGTCTCACTTTTTTATTACCAGATGGGCTTCCCCCAATATCCTGTATAGTCATAAATTAGAATAGACTAATTGTGTGACAATGATTCTCAATGTAATTGATCATTGAAAGTTAGACAGTCTTATCACCTTCAAGCTCTTTGATATGTACAACTTTTACTATAAATATGTGTGTACTGTGATGCTTCCTCAGAGTGCCGGCTAGCTCCATTGTAAGCTGCTGGGCTCTCCATGATATCACGATTTAATAAAGACTTCCGAGACAAACCTCCTGGGTCTGAGTGTCCGATTTCCGCGACAAATTGGCGACGAGGATGGGATCCGACTGAAGTCCAGTAACCTCTTAAGTTGGAGAGGTGATTGAAATCCTGGGCCGTCGGATCTCTAAAAAAGAACCCTCGCGGAAAAAGGGGAGGAATACCTCTCCCAAGTTAGGGAGAGTGTGAACTGCATCCTAGCTGAGAGGGGGATTGCAGTGAAAGCATCCTAGCTGAAAGGGGGAGTGCTTGAAAAAGGGTAGCTACCGACCAGACTCAAAAGACCCAAGGAACTGGAGGACTTGTTCAGGAACTCTTAAACACCGGTGAGCACCTCGGGTAGGAAACGTGCGCTGCGCTGTTAATTGTGTTTTCTTTTCAGAAAAATGGGAGATCGCAACAGCAGAGCGGGCTCTGCCACTCACCCCGCTTCGCAAAGTACTAAGAACAAACCGAAGCCGGCGAAACCGGAGCTTAAATCAGGAACTTTGAAGATGGGTAAGAAAACGGGAAAAAAAAGTAGTAGTAGTATACCCAGGGGTTCGAGTCCCCTGGAGGTGAAAAGTAAGTAATTTCTGTGTTTTTCTGTTGTGTCCATTACGGTCCTGAAATTGTCCAATATGTTTCTGATTGGGTTAAATGGACTCAAAGTAAAGGAGAAAGCTTCCCACCAGCTGGAACTTTTAATCGGGACAGATTTGAGCGCTTATAATATGTTTTAAGGGAGGTAGATCGTCCGCGACTGAATTTTCTGTAACTTAAAAAAAAAGAATGAATTGATCTAAGTTATAAGAGCTGTTTGTGCAGAAGAGAGAGAGAGAGGGAGAGAGAGGGTACCCTTAGGGGGTTAATGAGCAATTTGCAAGCAGCAGCAGAGAAAATGTGAGCTTTCATCAGTTTGAAGGTCCCTATAGGTGGAGCCTTCAAGATCCCTTTATTCCCCCCACTGCTACTCGAAGCTTCGTTTAGAGTTAAGTTCAATATTATAGGAGTATCGATACATACCTTTATCTATGTGTTTGTTCGTGTGCAATGAAGTATTTGTATGTGAGCTTTCATGTGTTTTCTTCCCTGGATTGTTTTTTGTGTGTGTAGTTGAGCACGTTAGAGTCGAAAGCCCCATATTAGATTAAAGGAAAAGTTTATTCAAATACTCCAAAGTTTTGAGTATAAGGTTTGAGTTGAGATTTCTGGCAAAAATCGTAATTTGAAGGGAGTGTAAAGATAAGACAGGGCTTGCCTTTATCTCATCCTTGAGATGAACCAACCCTTGTACCAGCCCCTCGCAGACTAGTAGGGAATAACCCTCATCATCAGCTTCCAAGCTGATTGGGATTAATACATACGAGTTCGTATTCTAAAATCCTGAGAAAAAGAAATTACTTGAAATTCGGAAAGATTCTAGGAAAACGAAAAGACATAAACACAAGGTCTAGGTGGTTCCAATGGATAAAAAGGGGTTTCTTATGAAGAGATGAATTAAATATTTAAGGAAATCTGCTTCCCAAAAGCACTGAAATTTGAATTGGGGACAATCTTGAGATGTAAAATGCAGTGTAATTTAACAGGTTACTTTTGAATCACTAGGATGCTATTTAAGATAAATAATGTGTCGATAAACATACGGAAATTATAACTTGGATACAAATCATTACACATGAACAAAAGGTTGTTTTAATTTTGATAGTGTAAATTACAGTTAAAAATTCGAGGTTTGGTTCTTGATAAAGTTCTCAAAAGGGAATTTTCATTTTAAAAGGCCTGACAACAATTGGCACTAATTCAAATGCTGCAAGCTTTTGTGTTTGTAAAGTCTGTTCCCAAAATATGAAGCTAAGCTCAAGACCTTGGCAAAGTTTGGCAGAAATCCAATTTTTGGCCGAGTTAATGAATCTGGGATAATACTAAAAGAAAAGGGTCAGGCACAGTTTAGTGGGTTACTTTTAAGACAATAAAATCTTTTGAGGAGAAGAGAAGGAAGCAAAACATGTCAATACCTGATTTCTGTTTTAAAACTGTTATGAGAATACTTGATTGGATTGTAAAGTCTCTCCAGACAACCTGAACAAGATAAGATGGGAGCTGTTGCAAGTGTAAACTGGTATGAGGAAAGTGGGAGAATGAGTCAGGGAAAGAGGACATAATGTACAAACTGTTTTAAGGGAAATGAATTTGATAATCTGGCCATCAACTGAGGCATTGGAACTGCACAGGGGGAGATAAGCAAAGATCTAGAGACAGAGATCCCCGTTGAAATGGAATAGTTAATATGGCCTAAAGAGTAAGGAAACATCTTAAACAATCCAAGACAATAGAGAAACTGAACTCAAGAGAACTTTGGGATGATCATGGTCAGGAACGAAAACTTAGAGGTAAAACTACGAGGAATCTGTAGTTCAGGAATTGAAATGTAAGGAGAAATAATACTTAACAACAATTTACCACAAGATGGATACAGGTAAAGGGAAAGCTGGAAAAAGGCTAAATAGATGTATTACTGACTATATTAATGTTCCTGTGAGCTACACAAAGTAAAACCACAGGATTAACACCTTGAGGACAGACAGAGTTAAGCGGTTCCCAGAGAGAACCATCACTGGAAGTGAAAATACTGAGCCATTGAAAGATAGGATAAGAAGGTGCATTGTAGAGTTGTTTAAGGAATTGAGGCCTGACATGAGACAGCAGCAGGAGAGAGTAAACTGGAAGGAGTTTACCCACATGGATTCAGATCAGGGAACTCATTTCACAGGGAGAGACATTAAAGAAGTGTGTAATCTTATGGAGATTAAACAGAAATTCCATATTCCTTACCACCCCCAGGAGTCCAGGGATAGTGGAAAGGATGAACTGAACTTTAAAAAACAAATCAATCAAGAGACAGGGAACAGCCCAATATTCTAATGCGCCGTGGGCTACCCCAAGCAGGACCGCCAGGTTCACCCCATTTGAAATGATAACAGGTAAGGGCCATGCAATTACCTGAAGGTATCATAGTAGGAGGTGTAGGGCCACAGAAAGGAAAAATACAGGACAATGTAAGGGAATTAAGTAGGTGATTACATGAGTGGAGAGAGGAAGTTAGAGACTGACAGATGATTAAGGATATGGAAACAGGCAAATCCAAAGAGCAACAATGGACCATACCAGGTAATTATGACAGGTGATACATACGCACTTGTAGATATGGGAACGGGAAGTAAATGGAGGCATTACACACAGTTAAAGATACATGACAATTGACCAAGCGGTAACCCAGAGAACGGGAGCCGATGTTAATGTCTCCACAGATCTACGATCCTGGTCGTGGGCCTATCAGTATTGGCAACAAGGTCGGGGATCATCACTGCTCATCCTGCACCGCAGGAGGAACTTTGGTACAGCACGGACAGTGCCGAATGTGACACGCAACGGGGAATGATAAATGTAACAGTAGGAGAAGAAGTGCTTTCAAATTGTAGTAAGGGTTTGCTTCAGATCGAGCGCGGGACGTCCGCCACTACCCAGCCACCTCCCACCTCTACTTTCACAGTCTGAGTAGAGATAATTGAAGCCCCTCAAACCACAGCGACTGATCCATCTTGTCCGACTATGCATCCAGGACCGACGAATGGTTTGGTACTGGTTAATCAGAAGTTTTGTATGATAATGTACACCATGAGGTACCCGTAGTCTTGAATGTATCCGGTGTCGTCCTGCCCCAATGGTGCTCAACCCATACCCAAGCACTCTATACGGCTCTGAGGCGCCAGTTGATGACTGAAGCAGTTCAGTTCAGTGGCGAGGTGCGATCAGGCTTGGGAGGGAACCGCGTTAAGTGCAGCCTGAGAAATGATGCCACTATGATATTCAATATAGGGACATCATTGGTTAATCCAAAGTCTGGCTACCGTGCTCGAAAGTCATGCGGGGACTATCAATAAATTAACTGAAATAGGAAAAAATATTTCAGACAAAGCGAGCAGAAATGACGTTTGCAACACCTATGGATCTTGGGCACTGGAACAAGCCCGAGAAAATTTAAGACAGACTAAAAGAAGGGGTAGTCCCTTCATGGGTAACTAATGAGCATCTATTGAATCTCTCACGACACAAGAATCATGACTTGACCGGTTTCCAGCTCAGGGGTTTAACACCTGTATGTAGAATGAATGTTGAATGTATAGTGAATAGTAATACGCTAATAGGCATTGTATTAGTAATACCTGTCATACCGATGTCAATGACATAACCCAGGCAAGACGCCCACACTGACTGCCCAGCCATGGGGCCCATTTGTACACCTACAAATGGACTTTATACAAATGCCTAAATGTATGGAATATAATGATGTTTTAGTTCTAGTATGTTTGTTCTCGCGATGGGTTGAGGCGTATCCCACCCGAGGAAATGATGCTGTTGTTGTTGTAAAATTGTTGTTCATTTTATGGCTAAAGTGATAAAGGAACTGTCGAAGGCCTTAAAATGCAACCATCACCTTTCCTGCCCATACCACCCCCAGTCTACTGGAGCGGTGGAAAGACAAAATGGTATTCTGAAAAAAACAAACTAAATTATGTGAAGAAACCGGTTTGAAAGGGCCTGAAGCTCTACCCTTGGCGCTCATGACTATGCGCTCTCACCCTAACCATACCACCTCCCTCTCTCCTTATGAAATTGTAATGGGACGTCCTATGCGCCTCCCAGTGACCCCACCCTTGTCTGCTAGGGAAATGGACATCCACGCTATGGATGAGGGAATGATTACACACTGTATAGCGCTCACTAATTCTCTCGAGAGCTTGCGTATACAGGGAGTAGAAGCTCAGAAAAAGCCCACCATTGAAGACTGCCATCAATACCAGCCCGGGGACCTAGTCCTGGTAAAGACCTTCAGGAGAAAGAACTGTTTGGAACCTCGATGGGAAGGGCCTTTCCAAGTCCTGCTCACCACCCATACGGCCGTAAAGGTTGAAGGACGCCCTTGTGGATCCACGCCTCGCACGTCAAGCGGACGCTGACCTCGGACGAAAGTGCTTGTGCAAGAACTTTAACTGAGCCGTCGGAATGCTGACTCTGATTTGGATCCTGTCCTGCGCGGTCCTGGCGGGGGCCTGGAATACCAATTCTGCGGTTCAACGAATGCAGGCCGTAGCCTCGCAAGTTCATCGGACTAAAGGTTGGATTTGTACTCATTTTCCTCTATGCAAGACAGCAGCTGAATTGCGTGAGAGGGTGGAAAGGACCCTACCTTGTGCTGCTAACAACTCGAACGGCCCTGAAGGTTAAAGGGAAGGAAGACTGGGTCCACGCCACTCGCTGTAAAAGACATTGTCCGGCAACAATATAGCAGCTGTTACCAAGTGATCTAACTTGTATTATGTATTGAAACGGAAAGTTTGAGTAATTTTTATAAATAAGATTCTTGGTGGTCTGTAATACTAGGTTGGTTCTCCGGTTGGGGGAAGTTGGTTGCTGTACGTTTTAATTGGGTTGGTCGTAGCCTGTGTTATAGGGTGTTGTGCATGTATTGCTTTGTGGATTTGCTGTTCCCAGGTTATTAACAGTGTCTCTACTGGATTAGGAGGAGCTCCAGTTGTCCCTCAATTGACGCGCACTGGCCCCAGCGAAACCCACTGGTGGGGAGAAAAGGTTTACCCCGCCAGGGATCGGCCTTCCCCTTATGGTTATGAGCCCCCTTATGATGATGAAGATACTATTCCTCATTGGTATTAATCTAGAAGATTAACAAGGTGGGATGGTGGAAGAATAAAATACATCTACAGGACAACTAAGGGTTAAACGGTTAAAACCATAGTGGAATACTACAGCACAGTTCCCTCTCTTGTTCTAGCAGGTACACCTGCAGCTACCAGCTAACTGAGCAGGGAAGGAGAAAAGGAGTATCATAAACAAGCTTCCTAGAATCCTCGAGACAAGGCGAGGATGTCTGCCCCCAACACAAAGAGACAGGATCAAGCAATGGTCATCTGTTCTCTAGAGTGTACACCCCCTAGCACTAAAGATAATGTCAAGCATGGTTACCTATTCTCTGTCTCCCTTTTTTATTACCAGATGGGCTTCCCCCAATATCCTGTATAGTCATAAATTAGAATAGACTAATTGTGTGTTGCAGGCCAAAGACAATGATTCTCAATGTAATTAATTATTGAAGGTTAGACAGTCTTATCACCTTCAAGCTCTTTGATATGTACAACTTCTACTATAAATATGCGTGTACTGTGATGCTTCCTCAGAGTGCCGGATAGCTCCATTGTAAGCTGCTGGGCTCTCTGTGATATCATGATTCAATAAAGACTTCCGAGACAAACCTCCTGGGTCTGAGTGTTCACTCCGTTTTCCGCGACAGAAACCATTGACAATAGACCCACCGAATTTTATAATTGAAAAGCGTTATGAAAAGCAAAAGGCTGTGAACAGAAATACCAATGGAGCCAGTGACTGAGTCCACGACAGCACTCAGCTTCCGCCATAGAGTCGTAGAGTTACATAGCCCAGAAACAGGCCCTTCGGCCCATCGGGTCTGTGCTGACCATCAAGCACCTGTCCCATTCTAAACCCATTTCCCAGCACTTGGCCGGTAGCCCTGTATGCTAGGGCGTTTCAGGTTCTCACCGAAACGCTTTCTAAATGTTAAGGGTTCCTGCCTCAAGGAGAGTGTCCCAGATTCCAACCACCCTCTGGGTGATTTTTTTTTTTCCCTCGAATCCCCTCTAAAAATGTTTTCTTCATCTCTGTCCTAAAACAGTGCCTCCCACCCCCCCAGTTCTGGACTCACGCACAAGAGGAAACATCATTTCCCCGTCCACCTTGTCAAGGTCGTTCAGGATCTTACGCACTTGAGTCAAGTCACCTCCTGCCCCTTACCTTAAATGTATGGCCCCTGGTGACAGGCACCTCCGCTAAGGGGAAAAGTTTCTTCCTATCTACCCTATCCATCCTCCTCATCATTTTGTATACCTCCCACAGCCTTCTCTGCTCCAAGGTAAACAACCCCAGCCTACCCAGTCTCTCTTCAGTTGGCCACCAGCATTTTATGGTGTTTTTAGCACTGAGTGAGATCCAGGACAATGCAAGACCCTGCACTGCCCCATGAATGGGGCTACCTGGTGGTTTGGGCACTGAGTGAGGTCCAGGACAATGCAAGACCCTGCACTGTCCCATGAATGGGGCTACCTGGTGGTTTGGGCACTGAGTGAGATCCAGGACAATGCAAGACCCTGCACTGCCCCATGAATGGGGCTACCTGGTGGTTTGGGCACTGAGTGAGATCCAGGACAATGCAAGACCCTGCACTGTCCCATGAATGGGGCTACCTGGTGGTTTGAGAGGTGAGTGAGATCCAGGACAATGCAAGACCCTGCACTGCCCCATGAATGGGGCTACATGGTGGTTTGGGCACTGAGTGAGATCCAGGACAATGCAAGACCCTGCACTGCCCCATGAATGGGGCTACCTGGTGGTTTGGGCACTGAGTGAGATCCAGGACAATGCAAGACCCTGTACTGCCACATGAATGGGGTTACCTGGTGGTTTGGGCACTGAGTGAGATCCAGGACAATGCAAGACCCTGCACTGCCCCATGAATGGGGCTACCTGGTGGTTTGAGAGGTGAGTGAGATCCAGGACAATGCAAGACCCTGCACTGCCCCATGAATGGGGCTACCTGGTGGTTTGAGAGGAGGGTCAGATCCAGGACAATGCAAGACCCTGCACTGCCCCATGAATGGGGCTACCTGGTGGTTTGAGAGGTGAGTGAGATCCAGGACAATGCAAGACCCTGCACTGCCCCATGAATGGGGCTACCTGGTGGTTTGGGAGGTGAGTGAGATCCAGGACAATGCAAGACCCTGCACTGCCCCATGAATGGGGTTATCTGGTGGTTTGAGAGGTGAGTGAGATCCAGGACAATGCAAGACCCTGCACTGCCCCATGAATGGGGCTACCTGGTGGTTTGGGAGGTGGGGGAGATCCAGGACAATGCAAGACCCTGCACTGCCCCATGAATGGGGTTACCTGGTGGTTTGGGCACTGAGTGAGATCCAGGACAATGCAAGACCCTGCACTGCCCCATGAATGGGGCTACCTGGTGGTTTGGGAGGTGAGTGAGATCCAGGACAATGCAAGACCCTGCACTTCCCCATGAATGGGGCTACCTGGTGGTTTGGGCACTGAGTGAGATCCAGGACAATGCAAGACCCTGCACTGCCCCATGAATGGGGCTACCTGGTGGTTTGGGCACTGAGTGAGATCCAGGACAATGCAAGACCCTTCACTGCCCCATGAATGGGGTTACCTGGTGGTTTGGGCACTGAGTGAGATCCAGGACAATGCAAGACCCTACACTGTCCCATGAATGGGGCTACCTGGTGGTTTGAGAGGTGAGTGAGATCCAGGACAATGCAGGACCCTGCACTGCCCCATGAATGGGGTTACCTGGTGGTTTGAGAGGTGAGTGAGATCCAGGACAATGCAAGACCCTGCACTGCCCCATGAATGGGGCTACCTGGTGGTTTGAGAGGTGAGTGAGATCCAGGACAATGCAGGACCCTGCACTGTCCCATGAATGGGGCTACCTGGTGGTTTGAGAGGTGAGTGAGATCCAGGACAATGCAGGACCCTGCACTGCCCCATGAATGGGGTTACCTGGTGGTTTGAGAGGTGAGTGAGATCCAGGACAATGCAAGACCCTGCACTGCCCCATGAATGGGGCTACCTGTTGTTTTGGGATGTGAGTGAGATCCAGGACAATGCAAGACCCTGCACTGCCCCATGAATGGGGTTACCTGGTGGTTTGGGCACTGAGTGAGATCCAGGACAATGCAAGACCCTGCACTGCCCAATGAATGGGGCTACCTGGTGGTTTGGGAGGTGAGTGAGATCCAGGACAATGCAAGACCCTGCACTTCCCCATGAATGGGTCTACCTGGTGGTTTGGGCACTGAGTGAGATCCAGGACAATGCAAGACCCTGCACTGCCTCATGAATGGGGCTACCTGGTGGTTTGGGCACTGAGTGAGATCCAGGACAATGCAAGACCCTTCACTGCCCCATGAATGGGGTTACCTGGTGGTTTGGGCACTGAGTGAGATCCAGGACAATGCAAGACCCTGCACTGTCCCATGAATGGGGCTACCTGGTGGTTTCAGAGGTGAGTGAGATCCAGGACAATGCAGGACCCTGCACTGCCCCATGAATGGGGTTACCTGGTGGTTTGAGAGGTGAGTGAGATCCAGGACAATGCAAGACCCTGCACTGCCCAATGAATGGGGTTACCTGGTGGTTTGAGAGGTGAGTGAGATCCAGGACAATGCAAGACCCTGCACTGCCCAATGAATGGGGCTACCTGGTGGTTTGGGCACTGAGTGAGATCCAGGACAATGCAAGACCCTGCACTGCCCCATGAATGGGGCTACCTGGTGGTTTGGGCACTGAGTGAGATCCAGGACAATGCAAGACCCTGTACTGCCACATGAATGGGGTTACCTGGTGGTTTGGGCACTGAGTGAGATCCAGGACAATGCAAGACCCTGCACTGCCCCATGAATGGGGCTACCTGGTGGTTTGAGAGGTGAGTGAGATCCAGGACAATGCAAGACCCTGCACTGCCCCATGAATGGGGCTACCTGGTGGTTTGAGAGGAGGGTCAGATCCAGGACAATGCAAGACCCTGCACTGCCCCATGAATGGGGCTACCTGGTGGTTTGAGAGGTGAGTGAGATCCAGGACAATGCAAGACCCTGCACTGCCCCATGAATGGGGCTACCTGGTGGTTTGGGAGGTGAGTGAGATCCAGGACAATGCAAGACCCTGCACTGCCCCATGAATGGGGTTATCTGGTGGTTTGAGAGGTGAGTGAGATCCAGGACAATGCAAGACCCTGCACTGCCCCATGAATGGGGCTACCTGGTGGTTTGGGAGGTGGGGGAGATCCAGGACAATGCAAGACCCTGCACTGCCCCATGAATGGGGTTACCTGGTGGTTTGGGCACTGAGTGAGATCCAGGACAATGCAAGACCCTGCACTGCCCCATGAATGGGGCTACCTGGTGGTTTGGGAGGTGAGTGAGATCCAGGACAATGCAAGACCCTGCACTGCCCCATGAATGGGGCTACCTGGTGGTTTGAGAGGTGAGTGAGATCCAGGACAATGCAGGACCCTGCACTGTCCCATGAATGGGGCTACCTGGTGGTTTGAGAGGTGAGTGAGATCCAGGACAATGCAGGACCCTGCACTGCCCCATGAATGGGGTTACCTGGTGGTTTGAGAGGTGAGTGAGATCCAGGACAATGCAAGACCCTGCACTTCCCCATGAATGGGGCTACCTGGTGGTTTGGGCACTGAGTGAGATCCAGGACAATGCAAGACCCTGCACTGCCCCATGAATGGGGCTACCTGGTGGTTTGGGCACTGAGTGAGATCCAGGACAATGCAAGACCCTTCACTGCCCCATGAATGGGGTTACCTGGTGGTTTGGGCACTGAGTGAGATCCAGGACAATGCAAGACCCTGCACTGTCCCATGAATGGGGCTACCTGGTGGTTTCAGAGGTGAGTGAGATCCAGGACAATGCAGGACCCTGCACTGCCCCATGAATGGGGTTACCTGGTGGTTTGAGAGGTGAGTGAGATCCAGGACAATGCAAGACCCTGCACTGCCCAATGAATGGGGTTACCTGGTGGTTTGAGAGGTGAGTGAGATCCAGGACAATGCAAGACCCTGCACTGCCCAATGAATGGGGCTACCTGGTGGTTTGGGCACTGAGTGAGATCCAGGACAATGCAAGACCCTGCACTGCCCCATGACTGGGGCTACCTGGTGGTTTGGGAGGTGAGTGAGATCCAGGACAATGCAGGACCCTGCACTGCCCCATGACTGGGGTTACCTGGTGGTTTGGGCACTGAGTGAGATCCAGGACAATGCAAGACCCTGCACTGTCCCATGAATGGGGCTACCTGGTGGTTTCAGAGGTGAGTGAGATCCAGGACAATGCAAGACCCTGCACTGCCCCATGAATGGGGCTACCTGGTGGTTTGAGAGGTGAGTGAGATCCAGGACAATGCAAGACCCTGCACTGCCCCATGAATGGGGCTACCTGGTGGTTTGAGAGGTGAGTGAGATCCAGGACAATGCAAGACCCTGCACTGCCCCATGACTGGGGCTACCTGAGCCACCAGGTGAGTTTCCAATCTCCACCTCCCGAACTAACCGGGTTTGGAAACCAACAGCCGCTGTTGGTTAAAAAAATATTTCCTTCCGCCTTCGAGATGTTAACAAGGATCCACCCCACATCCGGGGCAGGAGCGGGGGCGGGGCAAGGGGCGGGGCATCATCGGGGGCGGGGCTATTTGCGGGGCTAGGGGCGGGACCGCTGTGGTGCCAGGGCTAGGGGCGGGACAGAAGCGGGGGCGGGGCTAAGTGCCGGACAAGAGGGGGCGGGGCTAGGGGGCGGGACAGCAGCGGGGGCGTGGGCGGGACAGGGGGCGGGACAGCAGCGGGGAGGGGCAAGGGGAAGGTCAATAGCGGGGGCGGGGCTAGGGGGCAAGGCAGCAGTGGGACAGGTGCTAGGGGCGGGGCTAGGGGTGGGGCAGAACCGGGGGCGGGGCTAGGGGCGGGACAGCGGCGGGGGCGGGGCTACTGGCGGGGCGGCAGCGGGGACCGGGGCTAGGGGCGGGGCTAAGGGCGGGACAGCAGCGGGGGCGGGGCTAAGGGCCGGGTATCAGTGTGGGAGAAGGGCAGGAGAGGGGGCGGGGCTGCAGCGCCTCTCTACGCAAAAAAAAATCGATTCCAAATTGAACTGTAATCCCCCGCCCCTTCCCCAACCCCACCCCTAACCTAACCCCGCCCCTTCCCCAAACCCCGCCCCTTCCACAACCCCACCCCTAACCTAACCCCGCCCCTTCCACAACCCCGCCCCTTCCCCAACCCCGCCCCTTCCACAACCCCGCCCCTAACCTAACCCCGCCCCTTCCCCAACCCCGCCCCTTCCCCAACCCCTCCCCAACCCCGCCCCTTCCCAAACCCCTCCCCTTCCCCAACCCCACCCCTAACCTAACCCCGCCCCTTCCCCAAACCCTCCCCAACCCCGCCCCTTCCCCAACCCCGCCCCTTCCCCAAACCCTCCCCAACCCCGCCCCTTCCCAAACCCCTCCCCTTCCCCAACCCCACCCCTTCCCCAACCCCGCCCCTTCCCCAACCTCACCCCTTCCCCAACCCCGCCCCTTCCCCAACCCCTCCCCAACCCCGCCCCTTCCCCAACCCCTCCCCTTCCCCAACCCCACCCCTTCCCCAACCCCGCCCCTTCCCCAACCCCCGCCCCTTCCCCAACCCCGCCCCTTCCCCAACCCCGCCCCTTCCCCAACCCCGCCCCTTCCCCAACCCCGCCCCTCCCCCAACCCCGCCCCTTCCCCAACCCCGCCCCTAACCATACCCCGCCCCTTCCCCTCCCCCTCCCCTCCCCCTCTCCCTTCCCTTCCCTCCCGCTCCCCTTCCCCACCCCCTCCCCTCCCCTTCCCCTCCCCCTCCCCCTTCCCTTCCCCTCGCCCTCCCCCTCCCCTTCCCCACCTTCCACCCTCCCCCTTCCCCTCCCCCTCCCCTTCCCCTCGCCCTCCCCCACCCCCTCCCCTTCCCCACCTTCCACCCTCCCCTTCCCCACCCCCTCCCCTCCCCTTCCCCTCCCCCTCCCCCTCCCCTTCCCCTCGCCCTCCCCCACCCCCTCCCCTTCCCCACCTTCCACCCTCCCCTTCCCCACCCCCTCCCCTCCCCTTCCCCTCCCCCTCCCCCTTCCCTTCCCCTCGCCCTCCCCCACCCCCTCCCCTTCCCCACCTTCCACCCTCCCCTTCCCCTCCCCCTCCCCTTCCCCTCGCCCTCCCCCTCCCCCTCCCCTTCCCCACCTTCCACCCTCCCCTTCCCCTCCCCCTCCCCTTCCCCTCCCCCCTCCCCCTCCCCTCCCCTTCCCCCTCCCCCTCCCCCCCCCCTCCCCTTCCCCACCTTCCACCCTCCCCTTCCCCCTCCCCCTCCCCTTCCTCCCCCTCCCCTTCCCCTCCTTCCCCCTCCCATTCCCCTCCCCTCACCTTCCCCTCCCCTTCCCTCCATTCCCTTCCCCCTCCATTCCAGTCCCCCCTTTCCACTTCACTCACCCCCTTCCCCCCTTCATCCCCATCACTCACCCCCTTGCCCTCCCCCATCCCCTTCACTCACCCCCTTCCCCTCCCCCATCCCCTTCACTCACCCCCTTCCCCTCCCCCATCCCCTTCACTCACCCCCTTCCCCTCCCCCATCCCCTTCACTCACCCCCTTCCCCTCCCCCATCCCCTTCACTCACCCTTCCCCTCCCCCATCCCCTTCACTCACCCCCTTCCCCTCCCCCATCCCCATCACTCACCCCCTACCCCTCCCCCATCCTCTTCACTCACCCTCTTCCCCTCCCCCATCCCCTTCCTCACCCCCCTTCCCCTCCCCCATCCCCTTCACTCACCCCCTTCCCCTCCCCCATCCCCTTCAATCACCCCCTTCCCCTCACCAATCCCCTTCCTCACCCCCTTCCCCTCCCCAATCCCCTTCACTCACCACCTTCCCCTCCCCCATCCCCTTCAATCACCCCCTTCCCCTCACCAATCCCCTTCCTCACCCCCTTCCCCCTCCCCCATCCCCATCCATCACCCCTTCTTTCCCCTCCCCCATCCCCATCAATCACCCCCTTCCCCACCCCCATCCCCATCACGCATCCTCTTCCCCTCCCCCATCCCCATCAATCACCCCCTTCCCCTCCCCAATCCCCTTCACTCACCCCATTCGCCTCCCCCATCCCCATCACTTACCCCCTTCTCCTCCCCCATCCCCTTCACTCACCCCCTTCCCCTCCCCCATCCCCTTCACTCATCCTCTTCCCCTCCCCCATTCCCTTCACTCACCCCCTTCCCCTCCCCCATCCCCTTCACTCACCCCCTACCCCTCCCCCATCCCCATCACTCACCCCCTACCCCTCCCCCATCCCCATCACTCACCCCCTTCCCCTCCCCCATCCCTTTCTCCCTTCCCCTTCCCCTCCCCCATCCTCTTCACTCACCCTCTTCCCCTCCCCCATCCCCTTCACTCACTCCCTTCCCCTCCCCCATCCCCTTCAATCACCCCCTACCCCTCCCCCATCCCCATCACTCACCCCCTACCCCTCCCCTATCCCCTTCCTCACCCTCTTCCCCTCCCCCATCCCCATCACTCACCCCGTTCTCCTCCCCCATCCCCATCACTCACCCCCTTCACCTTCCCCATCCCCTTCACTCACCCCATTCGCCTCCCCCATCCCCTTCACTCACCCCCTTCCCCTCGCCCACTCCCTTCACTCACTCCCTTCCCCTCCCTCATCCCCTTCACTCACCCGCTTCCCCTCCCCCATCCCCGTCACTCATGCTCATCCCCTCCCTCATCCCCTCCACCTTCAATCACCCCCTCCGCCATTCCATCCCCTTCCCTATCCCATTCCCCTTCACTCACCCCCTTCCCCCATCCCATTCACTCACCCCCTTCCCCTCCCCATCCACTTCACTCACCCCTTCCCCTCCCCATCCCCTTCACTCACCCGCTTCCCCTTCCCCATCCCCTTCACTCACATCCTTTCGCACCCCCATCCCCTTCACTCACCCCCTTCCCCTCCCCCATCCCCTTCACTCAGACCCTTCCCCTCCCCCATCCCCTTCACTCAACCCCTTCCCCTCCCCCATCACCTTCACTCACGCCCTAACCCTCCCCATCCCCCTCAATCAC
Source organism: Cetorhinus maximus (assembly GCF_964194155.1). Lineage (NCBI taxonomy): Eukaryota > Metazoa > Chordata > Chondrichthyes > Lamniformes > Cetorhinidae > Cetorhinus > Cetorhinus maximus. The sequence continues at coordinate 33,755 of NW_027598924.1, forward strand.
CCCTTCCCCTCCCCATCACCTTCAATCATCCCTTTCCCATCCCCCATCTTCTTCACTCACACCCTTCCCCTCCCCATCCCCTTCATCACCCCCTTCCCCTCCCCCATCCCCTTCACTCACACCCTTACCCTCCCCATTCCCTTTACTCACCCCCTTCCCCTCCACCATCCCCTTCATCACCCCCTTCCCCTCCCCGATCCCCTTCACTCACCCCCATCCCCTCCCCCATCCCCTTCACTCCCCCCTTCCCCTACCCCATCCCCTTCACTCACCATCTTCCCCTCCCCCATCCCCCTAACTCAAACCCCTTCCCCTCCCTCATCCCCTTCACTCATCCCCTTCCCCTCCCTCATCCCCTTCACTCCCCCCTTCCCCTACCCCATCCCCTTCACTCACCATCTTCCCCTCCCCCATCCCCCTAACTCAACCCCTTCCCCTCCCCCATCCCCCTCACACACCCCCTTCCCCTCCCCCATCCCCTTCACTCATCCCCTTCCCCTCCCCCATCCCCTTCACTCACCCCCTTCCCCTCCCTCATCCCCTTCACTTACCCCCTTCCCCTCCCTCATCACCTTCACTCACCCCCTGCCCCTCCCCATCCCCTTCACTCACACGCTTCCCTTCCCCCATCCCCT